>NW_027480609.1:300000-600000 GCF_051401765.1 Calliopsis andreniformis | reverse complement strand
GCATGATTATTATAGTTATTATGATTATTATGGCTAGTATAATGCTTATTCTGATTATTTCCAAGCTTATTATGGTTATTACTGTAATTATTATGATTATTATGGTTATTATGATTAGTATGGTTACTATGGCTAGTATAACGGTTATTATGATTACTTGAAAGCTTATTATGTTTATTATTATGATTACTCTGATTATTATATGTCTAGGTATAAATATGATGAATATTATGGTCATCATTGAGATCATTATTGTTATTACGATGATTATGGTTATTACGTTAATAATAATAGTTATTAAGATTATTTCCATGACTATTCTGTTCATTATGATGATTACTATGATCATTATGGTTGTTAGTATTATTATTATGATCACCATTCTGATTATTATGCCTATTGTGATTTTTATGGCTATTATGACTAATGTAATTATTATTACGATTATTTCCAAGTTCATTATTGTTATTATTACGACTATTATGATTATTATGGCTATTATGACTATTATGGTTGTTATGGATAGTATAATGTATATTATGATTATTTCCGTACCCAGTATGGTTATTATTATGATTATTACGGATCTTGGAATAATTATCATGGATATTATGGTCATCATTAAGATTATTATGGTTACAATGGTTATTGTGATTATTGCTATGCTTATTAACATTACAATTACGATTATTATGATTATTGTAGTTATTATGATGATCACTATGATTATTATGGCTGTTAGTATGATGATTCTGATCAACATTCAGATTATTATGGCTATTATGATTTTTATGGTTATTATTGCTATTATAATGATAAATATGATTATTTCCAAGTTTATTACTGTTATTATTATGACTATTATGATTATTTTAGTTGTTATGATTATTATGATTATTATAGCTAGTATAATGCTTATTCTGATTATTTCCAGGCTTATTATGGTTATTACTATAATTATTATGAATATTATTGTTATTATGATTATTATGGTTACTGTGGCTAGTATAACGGTTATTATGATTATTTCAAAGCTTATTATGTTTATTATTATGGTTACTATGCTTATTATGGAACTTGGTACAATTATGATGTATATCATGATCATCATTAAGATCACTATGGTTATTGCGATTATTACGACTATTATGATTATTCTAGTTATTATGATTATTATGGTTATTATGGCTAGTATAAAGGTTATTATGATTATTTCAAAGCTTATTATGTTTATTATTATGATTACTCTGATTATTATATGTCTTAGTATAATTATGATAAATATTATGGTCATCATTAAGATCTTTATGGTTATTACGATGATTATGGTTATTACGTTAATAATAATAATTATTAATGTTATTTCCATGACTATTCTGTTTACTATGATGATTACTATGATCATTATGGTTGTTAGCATGATTATTATGATCACCATTCAGATTATTATGGCTATTGTGATTTTTATGGCTATTATGGCTATTGTAATGATTATTACGATTATTTCCAAGTTCATTATGGTTATTATTACGACTATTGTGATTATTATGGCTATTATGACTATTATGGTTGTTATGGCTAGTATAATGTATATTATGATTATTTCCGAACCCATTATGGTTATTATTATGATTATTATGATTATTACGGACCTTGATGTAATTATCATGAATATTATGATCATCATTAAGATTATTACGGTTACTATGGTTATTGTGATTATTGCTAAGCTTACTAACATTACAATTACGATTATTATGATTATTGTAGTTATTATGATGATCACTATGATCATAATGGTTGTTAGTATGATTATTATGATCACCATTCTGATTATTATGGCTATTGTGATTTTTATGGCTATTATGACTATTATAATTATTATTACGATTATTTCCGAGTTCATTATTGTTATTATTACGACTATTATGATTATTATGTCTATTATGACTATTATGGTTGATATGGCTAGTATAATGTATACTATGATTATTTCCGAACACATTATGGTTATTATTATGATTATTATGATTATTACGGATCTTGGTATAATTATCATGGATATTATGATCATCATTAAGATTATTATGGTTACTATGATTATTGTGATTATTGCTATGCTTATTAACATTACAATTACGATTATTATGATTATTGTAGTTATTATGATGATCACTGTGATTATTATAGTTGTTAGTATGATTATCAGGATCAACATTCAGATTATTATGGCTATTATGATCTTTATGGTTATTATTGCTATTATAATGATAAATATGATTATTTCCAAGTTTATTATGGGTATTATTATGACTAGTATGATTATTATAGTTATTATGATTATTATGGGTAGTATAATGCTTATTCTGGTTATTTCCAAGCTTATTATGGTTATTACTACAATTATTATGATTATTATGGTTATTATGATCATTATGGTTACTATGGCTAGTATAACGGTTATTATGATTATTTCAAAGCTTATTATGTTTATTATTATGGTTACTATGATTATTATGCATCTTGGTATAATTATGATGAATATCATGATCATCATTAAGATCATTATGGTTATTCCGATTATTATGACTATTATGATTATTCTAGTTATTATGATTATTATGGTTATTATGGCTATTATAAAGGTTATTATGATTATTTCAAAGCTTATTATGTTTATTATTATGATTACTCTGATTATTATATGTCTAGGTATAATTATGATGAATATAATGGTCATCATTAAGATCATTATGCTTATTACGATGATTATGGCCATTACGTTAATAATAATGGTTATTAAGATTATTTCCATGACTATTCAGTTTCTTATGATGATTACTATGATCATTATGGTTGTTAGTTTTATTATTATGATCACCATTCTGATTATTATGGCTATTGTGATTTTTATGGCTATTATGGCTATTGTAATGATTATACGATTATTTCCAAGTTCATTATTGTTATTATTACGACTATTATGATTATTATGGCTATTATGACTATTATGGTTGTTATGGCTAGTATAATGTATATTATGATTATTTCCGAACCCATTATGGTTATTATTATGATTATTATGATTATTACGGATCTTGAGATTAATTATCATGAATATTATGATCATCATTAACATTATTATTACGGTTACTATGGTTATTGTGATTATTGCTAAGCTTATTAACATTACAATTACGATTATTATGATTATTGTAGTTATTATGATGATCACTATGATTATTATGGTTGTTAGTATGATTATTAGGATCAACATTCAGATTATTATGGCTATTATGATCTTTATGGTTATTGTTGCTATTATAATGATAAATAGGATTATTTCCAAGTTTATTATGGGTATTATTATGACTAGTATGATTATTATAGTTATAATGATTATTATGGCTAGTATAATGCTTATTATGATTATTTCCAAGCTTATTATGGTTATTACTATAATTATTATGATTATTATGGTTATTATGATTATTATGGTTACTATGGCTTGTATAACGGTTATTATGATTATTCCAAAGCTTATTATGTTTATTATTATGGTTACTACGATTATTATGGATCTTGGTATATTTATGATGAATATCATGATCATCATTAAGATCATTACGGTTATTGCGATTATTATGACTATTGTGATTATTCTAGTTATTACGATTATTATGGTTATTATGGCTAGTATAAAGGTTATTATGATTATTTCAAAGCTTATTATGTTTATTATTATGATTACTCTGATTATTATATGTCTTAGTATAATTATGATAAATATTATGGTCATCATTAAGATCATTATGGTTATTACGATGATTATGGTTATTACGTTAATAATAATGATTATTAAGATTATTTCCATGACTATTCTGTGTATTATGATGATTACAATGATCATTATGGTTGTTAGTATGATTATTATGATCACCATTCAGATTATTATGGCTATTGTGATTTTTATGGCTATTATGGCTATTGTAATGATTATTACGATTATTTCCAAGTTCATTATGGTTATTATTACGACCATTATGATTATTATGGCTGTTATGACTATTATGATTGAAATGGCTAGTACAATGTATATTATGATTATTTCCGAAACCAGTACGGTTATTATTATGATTATTATGATTATTACGGATCTTGGTATAATTATCATGGATATTATGATCATCATTAAGATTATTATGGTTACTATGATTATTGTGATTATTGCTATGCTTATTAACATTACAATTACGATTATTATGATTATTGTAGTCATTAAGATGATCACTATGATTATTATGGCTGTTAGTATGATTATTATGATCAACATTCTGATTATTATGGCTATTACGATTTTTATGGTTATTATTGCTATTATAATGATAAATATGATTATTTGCAGGTTTATTATGGTTATTATTATGACTATTATGATTATTATAGTTATAATGATTATTATGATTATTATGGCTAGTATAATGCTTATTATGATTACTTCCAAGCTTATTATGGTTATTATTATAATTATTGTGATTATTATCGTTATTATGATTATAATGGCTACTATGGCTAGTATAACGGCTATTATGATTATTTCAAAGCTTATTATGTTTATTATTATGCTTACTCTGATTATTACATATCTAGGTATAATTATGATGAATATTATGGTCATCATTAAGATCATTATGGTTATTACGTTAATAATATTGATTATTAAAATTATTTCCATGACTATTTTGTTTATTATGATGATTACTATGATCATTTTGGTTGTTAGTATGATTATCAGGATCAACATTCAGATTATTATGGCTATTATGATCTTTATGTTTATTATTGCTATTATAATGATAAATATGATTATTTCCAAGTTTATTATGGGTATTATTATGACTAGCATGATTATTATAGTTATTATGATTATTATGGCTAGTATAATGCTTATTCTGATTATTTCCAAGCTTACTATGGTTATTACTATAATTATTATGATTATTATGGTTATTATGATTATTATGGTTACTATGGCTAGTATAACGGTTATTATGATTATTCCAAAGCTTATTATGTTTATTATTATGGTTACTATGATTATTATGGATCTTGGTATAATTATGATGAATATCATGATCATCATTAAGATCATTATGGTTATTGCGATTATTATGACTATTATGATTGTTCTAGTTATTATGATTATTATGGTTATTGTGGCTAGTATAAAGGTTATTGTGATTATTTCAAAGCTTATTATGTTTATTATTATGATTACTGTGATTATTATATGTCTTAGTATAATTATGATGAATATTATGGTCATCATTAAGATCATTATGGTTATTACGATGATTATGGTTATTACGTTAATAATAATGATCATTAAGATTATTTCCATGACTATTCTGTTTATTATGATGATTACTATGATCATTATGGTTGTTAGTATGATTATTGTGATCACCATTCAGATTATTATGGTTATTGTGATTTTTATGGCTATTATCGCTATTGTATTGATTATTACGATTATTTCCAAGTTCATTATGGTTATTATTACGACTATTATGATTATTATGGCTATTATGACTATTATGGTTGTTATGGCTAGTGTAAAGTATATTATGACTATTTCCGAACCTATTGTGGTTATTATTATGATTATTATGATTATTACGGGTCTTGGTATAATTATCATGGATATTATGATCATCATTAAGATTATTATGGTTACTCTGATTATTGTGATTATTGCTATGCTTATTAACATTACAATTACGATTATTATGATTATTGTAGTTATTATGATGATCACTATGATCATTATGGTTGTTAGTATGATTATTATGATCACCATTCTGATTATTATGGCTATTGTGATTTTTATGGCTATTATGACTATTATAATGATTATTACGATTATTTACAAGTTCATTATTGTTATAATTACGACTATTACGATTATTATGGCTATTATGACTATTATGATTGATATGGCTAGTATAATGTATATTATGATTATTTCCGAAGCCATTATGGTTATTATTATGGTTATTATGATTATTACGGTTCTTGATATAATTATCATGAATATTATGATCATCACTAAGATTATTACGGTTACTATGATTATTGTGATTATTGCTAAGCTTATTAACATTACAATTACGATTATTATGGTTATTGTAGTTATTATGATGATCACTGTGATAATTATGGTTGTTAGTATAATTATTATGATCACCATTCTGATTATTATGGCTATTGTGATTTTTATGGCTATTATGGCTATTGTAATGATTATTACGGTTATTTCCAAGTTCATTATTGTTATTATTACGACTATTATGATTATTATGGCTATTATGACTATTATGGTTGATATGGCTAGTATAATGTATATTATGATTATTTACGAACCCAGTATGGTTATTATTATGATTATTATGATTATTACGGATCTTGGAATAATTATCATGGATATTATGATCATCATTAAGATTATTATGGTTACTATGATTATTGTGATTATTGCTATGCTTATTAACATTAAAACTACGATTATTATGATTATTGTAGTTATTATGATGATCACTATTATTATTATGGTTGTTAGTATTATTATTAGGATCAACATTCAGATTATTATGGCTATTATGATTTTTATGGTAATTATTGCTATTATAATGATAAATATGATTCTTTCCAAGTTTATTATGGTTATTATTATGACTAGTATGATTATTATAATTATTATGATTATTATGGCTAGCATAATGCTTATTATGATTATTTCCAAGCTTATTATGGTTATTACTATAATTATTATGAATATTATTGTTATTATGATTATTATGGTTACTGTGGCTAGTATAACGGTTACTATGATTATTTCAAAGCTTATTATGTTTATTATTATGGTTACTATGCTTATTATGGAACTTGGTACAATTATGATGTATATCATGATCATCATTAAGATCATTATGGTTATTGCGATTATCATGACTATTATGATTATTCTAGTTATTATGATTATTATGGTTATTATGGCTAGTATAATGCTTATTATGATTACTTCCAAGCTTATTATGGTTATTATTATAATTATTATGATTATTATTGTTATTATGGTTATTATGGTTACTGTGGCTAGTATAACGGTTATTATGATTATTTCAAAGCTTATTATGTTTATTATTATGGTTGCTATGCTTATTATGGAACTTGGTACAATTATGATGTATATCATGATCATCATTAAGATCATTATGGTTATTGCGATTATTATGACTATTATGATTATTCTAGTTATTATGATTATTATGGTTATTATGGCTAGTAGAATGCTTATTATGATTACTTCCAAGCTTATTATGGTTATTATTATAATTATTATGATTATTATGGTTATTATGATTATTATGGCTACTATGGCTAGTATAACGGTTATTATGATTATTTCAAAGCTTATTATGATTATTATTATGATTACTCTGATTGTTATATGTCTAGGTATAATTATGATGAATATTATGGTCATCATTAAGATCATTATGGTTATTACGATGATTATGGCTATTACGTTAATAATAATGGTTATTAAGATTATTTCCATGACTATTCTGTTTATTATGATGATTACTATGATCATTATGGTTGTTAGTATTATTATTATGATCACCATTCTGATTATTATGCCTATTGTGATTTTTATGGCTATTATGACTATTGTAATGATTATTACGATTATTTCCAAGTTCATTATTGTTATTATTACGACTATTATGATTATTATGGCTATTATGACTATTATGGTTGTTATGGCTGGTATAATGTATATTATGATTATTTCCGAACCCATTATGGTTATTTTTATGATTATTATGATTATTACGGATCTTGATGTAATTATCATGAATATTATGATCATCATTAAGATTATTACGGTTACTATGGTTATTGTGATTATTGCTAAGCTTACTAACATTACAATTACGATTATTATGATTATTGTAGTTATTATGATGATCACTATGATCATAATTGTTGTTAGTATGATTATTATGATCACCATTCTGATTATTATGGCTATTGTGATTTTTATGGCTATTATGACTATTATAATTATTATTACGATTATTTCCGAGTTCATTATTGTTATTATTACGACTATTATGATTATTATGACTATTATGACTATTATGGTTGATATGGCTAGTATAATGTATACTATGATTATTTCCGAACCCATTATAGTTATTATTATGATTATTATGATTATTACGGATCTTGGTATAATTATCATGGATATTATGATCATCATTTAGATTATTATGGTTACTATGATTATTGTGATTATTGCTATGCTTATTAACATTACAATTACGATTATTATGATTATTGTAGTTATTATGATGATCACTATGATTATTATAGTTGTTAGTATGATTATCAGGATCAACATTCAGATTATTATGGCTATTATGATCTTTATGGTTATTATTGCTATTATAATGATAAATATGATTATTTCCAAGTTTATTATGGGTATT
This sequence comes from Calliopsis andreniformis, assembly GCF_051401765.1. Taxonomy (NCBI): domain Eukaryota; kingdom Metazoa; phylum Arthropoda; class Insecta; order Hymenoptera; family Andrenidae; genus Calliopsis; species Calliopsis andreniformis. The sequence continues at coordinate 591,442 of NW_027480609.1, read as the reverse complement.
ATTAAGACTAGTATGATTATTATAGTTATTATGATTATTATGGGTAGTATAATGCTTATTCTGATTATTTCCAAGCTTATTATGGTTATTACTATAATTATTATGATTATTATGGTTATTATGATTAGTATGGTTACTATGGCTCGTATAACGGTTATTATGATTATTTCAAAGCTTATTATGTTTATTATTATGATTACTCTGATTATTATATGTCTAGGTATAATTATGATGAATATTATGGTCATCATTAAGATCATTATGGTTATTACGATGATTATGGTTATTACGTTAATAATAATGGTTATTAAGATTATTTCCATGGCTATTCTGTTTATTATGATGATTACTATGATCATTATGGTTGTTAGTATTATTATGATGATCACCTTTCTGATTATTATGCCTATTGTGATTTTTATGGCTATTATGACTATTGTAATGATTATTACGATTATTTCCAAGTTCATTATTGTTATTATTACGACTATTATGATTATTATGGCTATTATGACTATTATGGTTGTTATGGCTGGTATAATGTATATTATGATTATTTCCGAACCCATTATGGTTATTTTTATGATTATTATGATTATTACGGATCTTGATGTAATTATCATGAATATTATGACCATCATTAAGATTATTATGGTTACTCTGACTATTGTGATTATTGCTATGCTTATCAACATTACAATTACGATCATTATGATTATTGTAGTTATTATGATGATCCCCATGATTATTATGGCTGTTAGTATGATTATTATGATCAACATTCAGATTATTATGGCTATTATGATTTTTATGGTTATTATTGCTATTATAATGATAAATTAGATTATTTCCAAGTTTATTACGGTTATTATTATGACTATTATGATTATTTTACTTGTTATGATTATTATGATTATTATAGCTAGTATAATGCATATTATGATTATTTCCAAGCTTATTATGGTTATTATTATAATTATTATGATTATTATGGTTATTATGATCAGTATGGTTACTATGGCTAGTATAACGGTTATTATGATTACTTCAAAGCTTATTATGTTTATTATTATGGTTACTATGCTTATTATGGAACTTGGTACAATTATGATGTATATCATGATCATCATTAAGATCATTATGGTTATTGCGATTATTATGACTATTATGATTATTCTAGTTATTATGATTATTATGGTTATTATGGTTAGTATAAAGGTTATTATGATTATTTCAAAGCTTATTATGTTTATTATTATGATTACTCTGATTATTATATGTCAAAGGTATAATTATGATGAATATTAGGATCATCATTGAGATCATTATGATTATTAAGATGATTATGGTTATTACGTTAATAATAATGATTATTAATGTTATTTCCATGACTATTCTGTTTATTATGATGATTACTATGATCATTATGGTTGTTAGCATGATTATTATGATCACCATTCAGATTATTATGGCTATTGTGATATTTATGGCTATTATGGCTATTATGGTTGTTATGGCTAGTATAATGTATATTATGATTATTTCCGAACCCATTATGGTTATTATTATGATTATTATGATTATTACGGATCTTGAGATTAATTATCATGAATATTATGATCATCATTAACATTATTATTACGGTTACTATGGTTATTGTGATTATTGCTAAGCTTATTAACATTACAATTACGATTATTATGATTATTGTAGTTATTATGATGATCACTATGATTATTATGGTTGTTAGTATGATTATTAGGATCAACATTCAGATTATTATGGCTATTATGATCTTTATGGTTATTGTTGCTATTATAATGATAAATAGGATTATTTCCAAGTTTATTATGGGTATTATTATGACTAGTATGATTATTATAGTTATTATGATTATTATGGGTAGTATAATGCTTCTTCTGATTATTTCCAAGCTTATTATGGTTATTACTATAGTTATTATGATTATTATGGTTATTATGATTAGTATGGTTACTATGGCTAGTATAACGGTTATTATGATTACTTGAAAGCTTATTATGTTTATTATTACGATTACTCTGATTATTCTATGTCTAGGTATAAATATGATGAATATTATGGTCATCATTGAGATCATTATTGTTATTACGATGATTATGGTTATTACGTTAATAATAATAGTTATTAAGATTATTTCCATGACTATTCTGTTCATTATGATGATTACTATGATCATTATGGTTGTTAGTATTATTATTATGATCACCATTCTGATTATTATGCCTATTGTGATTTTTATGGCTATTATGACTAATGTAATTATTATTACGATTATTTCCAAGTTCATTATTGTTATTATTACGACTATTATGATTATTATGGCTATTATGACTATTATGGTTGTTATGGCTAGTATAATGTATATTATGATTATTTCCGTACCCAGTATGGTTATTATTATGATTATTATGATTATTACGGATCTTGGTATAATTATCATGGATATTATGATCATCATTAAGATTATTATGGTTACAATGGTTATTGTGATTATTGCTATGCTTATTAACATTACAATTACGATTATTATGATTATTGTAGTTATTATGATGATCACTATGATTATTATGGCTGTTAGTATGATGATTATGATCAACATTCAGATTATTATTGCTATTATGATTTTTATGGTTATTATTGCTATTATAATGATAAATATGATTATTTCCAAGTTTATTACTGTTATTATTATGACTATTATGATTATTTTAGTTGTTATGATTATTATGATTATTATAGCTAATATAATGCTTATTCTGATTATTTCCAGGCTTATTATGGTTATTACTATAATTATTATGAATATTATTGTTATTATGATTATTATGGTTACTATGGCTAGTATAACGGTTATTATGATTATTTCAAAGCTTATTATGTTTATTATTATGGTTACTATGCTTATTATGGATCATGGTATAATTATGATGAATATCATGATCATCATTAAGATCATTATGGTTATTGCGATTATTATGACTATTATGATTATTCCAGTTATTATGATTGTTATGGTTATTATGGCTAGTATAAATGTTATTATGATTATTTCAAAGCTTATTATGTTTATTATTATGATTACTCTGATTATTATATGTCTAGGTATAATTATGATGAATATTATGGTCATCATTAAGATCATTATGGTTATTACGATGATTATGGTTATTACGTTAATAATAATGGTTATTAAGGTTATTTCCATGACTATTCTGTTTATTATGATGATTACTATGATCAATATGGTTGTTAGCATGATTATTATGATCACCATTCTGATTATTATGGCTACTGTGATTTTTATGGCTATTATGACTATTATAATTATTATTACGATTATTTCCGAGTTCATTATTGTTATTATTACGACTATTATGATTATTATGTCTATTATGACTATTATGGTTGATATGGCTAGTATAATGTATACTATGATTATTTCCGAACCCATTATGGTTATTATTATGATTATTATGATTATTACGGATCTTGGTATAATTATCATGGATATTATGATCATCATTAAGATTATTATGGTTACTATGATTATTGTGATTATTGGTATGCTTATTAACATTACAATTACGATTATTATGATTATTGTAGTTATTAAGATGATCACTATGATTATTATGGCTGTTAGTATGATGATTATGATCAACATTCTGATTATTATGGCTATTACGATTTTTATGGTTATTATTGCTATTATAATGATAAATATGATTATTTGCATGTTTATTATGGTTATTATTATGACTATTATGATTATTATAGTTATTATGATTATTATCATTATTATGGCTAGTATAATGCTTATTATGATTACTTCCAAGCTTATTATGGTTATTATTATAATTATTGTGATTATTATGGTTATTATGATTATAATGGCTACTATGGCTAGTATAACGGCTATTATGATTATTTCAAAGCTTATTATGTTTATTATTATGATTACTCTGATTATTACATATCTAGGTATAATTATGATGAATATTATGGTCATCATTAAGATCATTATGGTTATTACGTTAATAATATTGATTATTAAAATTATTTCCATGACTATTTTGTTTATTATGATGATTACTATGATCATTTTGGTTGTTAGTATGATTATCAGGATCAACATTCAGATTATTATGGCTATTATGATCTTTATGTTTATTATTGCTATTATAATGATAAATATGATTATTTCCAAGTTTATTATGGGTATTATTATGACTAGCATGATTATTATAGTTATTATGATTATTATGGCTAGTATAATGCTTATTCTGATTGTTTCCAAGCTTACTATGGTTATTACTATAATTATTATGATTATTATGGTTATTATGATTATTAGGGTTACTATGGCTAGTATAACGGTTATTATGATTATTCCAAAGCTTATTATGTTTATTATTATGGTTACTATGATTATTATGGATCTTGGTATAATTATGATGAATATCATGATCATCATTAAGATCATTATGGTTATTGCGATTATTATGACTATTATGATTATTCTAGTTATTATGATTATTATGGTTATTGTGGCTAGTATAAAGGTTATTGTGATTATTTCAAAGCTTATTATGTTTATTATTATGATTACTGTGATTATTATATGTCTTAGTATAATTATGATGAATATTATGGTCCTCATTAAGATCATTATGGTTATTACGATGATTATGGTTATTACGTTAATAATAATGATCATTAAGATTATTTCCATGACTATTCTGTTTATTATGATGATTACTATGATCATTATGGTTGTTAGTATGATTATTGTGATCACCATTCAGATTATTATGGTTATTGTGATTTTTATGGCTATTATCGCTATTGTAATGATTATTACGATTATTTCCAAGTTCATTATGGTTATTATTACGACTATTATGATTATTATGGCTATTATGGCTATTATGGCTGTTATGGCTAGTATAATGTATATTATGATTATTTCCGAACTCATTATGGTTATTATTATGATTATTATGATTATTACGGATCTTGGTATAATTATCATGGATATTATGATCATCATTAAGATTATTATGGTTACTATGGTTATTGTGATTATTGCTATGCTTATTAACATTACAATTGCGATCATTATGATTATTGCAGTTATTATGATGATCACTATGATTATTATGGTTGTTAGTATGATTATTATGATCACCATTCTGATTCTTATGGCTATTGTGATTTTTATGGCTATTATGACTATTATAATGATTATTACGATTATTTCCAAGTTCATTATTGTTATTATTACGACTATTATGGTTATTATGGCTATTATGACAATTATGGTTGATATGGCTAGTATAATGTATATTATGATTATTTCCGAACCCATTATGGTTATTATTATGATTATTATGATTATTACGGATCTTGGTATAATTATCGTCGATATTGTGATCATCATTAAGATTATTATGGTTACTATGATTATTGTGATTATTACTATGCTTATTAACATTACAATTACGATTATTATGATTATTGTAGTTATTATGATGATCACTATGATTACTATGGTTGTTAGTATGATTATGAGGATCAACATTCAGATTATTATGGCTATTATGATTTTTATGGTTATTATTGCTATTATAATGATAAATATGATTATTTCCAAGTTTATTATGGTTATTATAATGACTAGTATGATTATTACAATTATTATGATTATTATGGCTAGCATAATGCTTATTATGATTATTTCCAAGCTTATTATGGTTATTACTATAATTATTATGAATATTATTGTTATTATGATTATTATGGTTACTGTGGCTAGTATAACGGTTATTATGATTATTTCAAAGCTTATTATGTTTATTATTATGGTTACTATGCTTATTATGGAACTTGGTACAATTATGATGTATATCATGATCATCATTAAGATCATTATGGTTATTGCGATTATTATGACTATTATGATTATTCTAGTTATTATGATTATTATGGTTATTATGGCTAGTATAAAGGTTATTATGATTATTTCAAAGCTTATTATGTTTATTATTATGATTACTCTGATTATTATATGTCTAGGTATAATTATGATGAATATTATGGTCATCATTGAGATCATTATGATTATTAAGATGATTATGGTTATTACGTTAATAATAATGATTATTAATGTTATTTCCATGACTATTCTGTTTATTATGATGATTACTATGATCATTATGGTTGTTAGTATGATTATTGTGATCACCATTCAGATTATTATGGTTATTGTGATTTTTATGGCTATTATCGCTATTGTAATGATTATTACGATTATTTCCAAGTTCATTATGGTTATTATTACGACTATTATGATTATTATGGCTATTATGGCTATTATGGCTGTTATGGCTAGTATAATGTATATTATGATTATTTCCGTACCCAGTATGGTTATTATTATGATTATTATGATTATTACGGATCTTGGTATAATTATCATGGATATTATGATCATCATTAAGATTATTATGGTTACAATGGTTATTGTGATTATTGCTATGCTTATTAACATTACAATTACGATTATTATGATTATTGTAGTTATTATGATGATCACTATGATTATTATGGCTGTTAGTATGATGATTATGATCAACATTCGGATTATTATGGCTATGATGGTTTTTATGGTTATTATTGCTATTATAATGATAAATATGACTATTTCCAAGTTTATTATGGTTATTATTATGACTATTATGATTATTATAGTTATTATGATTATTATGATTATTATGGCTAGTATAATGCTTATTATGATTATTTCCAAGCTTATTATGGTTATTATTATAATTATTATGATTATTTTGGTTACCATGGCTAGTACAACGGTTATTATGATTATTTCAAAGCTTATTATGTTTATTATTATGGTTACTATGATTATTATGCATCTCGGTATAATTATGATGAATATCATGATCATCATTAAGATCATTATGGTTATTCCGATTATTATGACTATTATGATTCTTCTAGTTATTATGATTATTATGGTTATTATGGCTAGTATAAAGGTTATTATGATTATTTCAAAGCTAATTATGTTTGTTATTATGATTACTCTGATAATTATATGTCTAGGTATAATTATGATGAATATTATGGTCATCATTAAGATCATTATGCTTATTACGATGATTATGGTCATTACGTTAATAATAATGGTTATTAAGATTATTTCCATGACTATTCAGTTTATTATGATGATTACTATTATCATTATGGTTGCTAGTTTTATTATTATGATCACCATTCTGATTATTATGGCTATTGTGATTTTTATGGCTATTATGACTAATGTAATTATTATTACGATTATTTCCAAGTTCATTATTGTTATTATTACGACTATTCTGATTATTATGGCTATTATGACAATTATGGTTGATATGGCTAGTATAATGTATACTATGATTATTTCCGAACCCATTATGGTTATTATTATGATTATTATGATTATTACGGATCTTGGTATAATTATCATGAATATTATGATCATCATTAAGATTATTATGGTTACTATGATTATTGTGAATATTGCTATGCTTATTATCATTACAATTACGATTATTATGATTATTGTAGTTATTATGATGATCACTATGATTATTATAGTTGTTAGTATGATTATCAGGATCAATATTCAGATTATTATGGCTATTATGATCTTTATGGTTATTACTGCTATTATAATGATAAATATGATTATTTCCATGTATATTATGGGTATTATTATGACTGGTATTATTATTATAGTTATTATGATTATTATGGCTAGTATAATGCTTATTCTGATTATTTCCAAGCTTATTATGGTTATTATTATAATTATTATGATTATTATGGGTATTATGATTAGTATGGTTACTATGGCTAGTATAACGGTTATTATGATTACTTCAAAGCTTATTATGTTTATTATTATGATTACTCTGATTATTATATGTCTAGGTATAATTATGATGAATATAATGGTCATCATTGAGATCATTATGGTTATTACGATGATTATGGTTATTACGTTAATAATAATGGTTATTAAGATTATTTCCATGACTATTCTGTTTATTATGATGATTACTATGATCATTATGGTTGTTAGTATTATTATTATGATCACCATTCTGATTATTATGCCTATTGTGATTTTTATGGCTACTATGACTAATGTAATTATTATTACGATTATTTCCAAGTTCATTATTGTTATTATTACGACTATTATGATTATTATGGCTATTATGACTGTTATGGTTGTTATGGCTAGTATAATGTATATTATGATTATTTCCGTACCCAGTATGGTTATTATTATGATTATTATGTTTATTACGGATCTTGGTATAATTATAATGGATATTATGATCATCATTAAGATTATTATGGTTACAATGGTTATTGTGATTATTGCTATGCTTATTAACATTACAATTACGATTATTATGATTATTGTAGTTATTATGATGATCACTATGATTATTATGGCTGTTAGTATGATGATTATGATCAACATTCTGATTATTATGGCTATTATGATTTTTATGGTTATTATTGCTATTATAATGATAAATATGATTATTTGCAAGTTTATTATGGTTATTATTATGACTCTTATGATTATTATAGTTATTATGATTATTACGATTATTATGGCTAGTATAATGCTTATTATGATTACTTCCAAGCTTATTATGGTTATTATTATAATTATTATGATTATTATGGTTATTATGTTTATTATGGCTACTATGGCTAGTAAAACGGTTATTATGATTATTTCAAAGCTTATTATGTTTATTATTATGATTACTCTGATTATTATATGTCTAGGTATAATTATGATGAATATTATGGTCATCATTAAGATCATTATGGTTATTACGATGATTATGGTTATTACGTTAATAATAATGGTTATTAAGATTATTTCCATGACTATTCTGTTTATTATGATGATTACTATGATCATTATGGTTGTTAGTATTATTATTATGATCACCATTCTGATTATTATGGCTATTGTGATTTTTATGGCTGTTATGACTATTGTAATGATTATTACGATTATTTCCAAGTTCATTATTGTTATTATTACGACTATTATGATTATTATGGCTATTATGACTATTATGGTTGTTATGGCTAGTATAATGTATATTATGATTATTTCCGAAACCAGTATGGTTATTATTATGATTATTATGATTATTACGGATCTTGGTATAATTATCATGGATATTATGATCATCATTTAGATTATTATGGTTACTATGATTATTGTGATTATTGCTATGCTTATTAACATTACAATTGCGATCATTATGATTATTGCAGTTATTATGATGATCACTATGATTATTATGGTTGTTAGTATGATTATTATGATCACCATTCTGATTCTTATGGCTATTGTGATTTTTATGGCTATTATGACTATTATAATGATTATTACGATTATTTCCAAGTTCATTATTGTTATTATTACGACTATTATGGTTATTATGGCTATTATGACAATTATGGTTGATATGGCTAGTATAATGTATATTATGATTATTTCCGAACCCATTATGGTTATTATTATGATTATTATGATTATTACGGATCTTGGTATAATTATCATCGATATTGTGATCATCATTAAGATTATTATGGTTACTATGATTATTGTGATTATTACTATGCTTATTAACATTACAATTACGATTATTATGATTATTGTAGTTATTATGATGATCACTATGATTACTATGGTTGTTAGTATGATTATGAGGATCAACATTCAGATTATTATGGCTATTATGATTTTTATGGTTATTATTGCTATTATAATGATAAATATGATTATTTCCAAGTTTATTATGGTTATTATTATGACTAGTATGATTATTACAATTATTATGATTATTATGGCTAGCATAATGCTTATTATGATTATTTCCAAGCTTATTATGGTTATTACTATAATTATTATGAATATTATTGTTATTATGATTATTATGGTTACTGTGGCTAGTATAACGGTTATTATGATTATTTCAAAGCTTATTATGTTTATTATTATGGTTACTATGCTTATTATGGAACTTGGTACAATTATGATGTATATCATGATCATCATTAAGATCATTATGGTTATTGCGATTATTATGACTATTATGATTATTCTAGTTATTATGATTATTATGGTTATTATGGCTAGTATAAAGGTTATTATGATTATTTCAAAGCTTATTATGTTTATTATTATGATTACTCTGATTATTATATGTCTAGGTATAATTATGATGAATATTATGGTCATCATTGAGATCATTATGATTATTAAGATGATTATGGTTATTACGTTAATAATAATGATTATTAATGTTATTTCCATGACTATTCTGTTTATTATGATGATTACTATGATCATTATGGTTGTTAGCATGATTATTATGATCACCATTCAGATTATTATGGCTATTGTGATTTTTATGGCTATTATGGCTATTGTAATGATTATTACGATTATTTCCAAGTTCATTATGGTTATTATTACGACTATTATGATTATTATGGCTATTATGACTATTATGGTTGTTATGGCTAGTATAAAGTATATTATGATTATTTCCGAACCTATTATGGTTAGTATTATTATTATTATGAGTATTACGGGTCTTGGTATAATTATCATGGATATTAAGATCATCATTAAGATTATTATGGTTACTCTGATTATTGTGATTATTGCTATGCTTATTAACATGGCAATTACGATTATTATGATTATTGTAGTTATTATGATGATCACTATGACTATTATGGCTGTTAGTATGATTATTATTATCAACATTCAGAATATTATGGCTATTATGATTTTTATGGTTATTATTGCTATTATAATGATAAATATGACTATTTCCAAGTTTATTATGGTTATTATTATGACTATTATGGTTATTATAGTTATTATGATTATTATGGCTAGTATAATGCTTATTATGATTATTTCCAAGCTTATTATGGTTATTACTATAATTATTATGATTATTATGGTTATTACGATTATTATGGTTACTATGGCTAGTTTAACGGTTATTAAGATTATTTCAAAGCTTATTATGTTTATTATTATGGTTACTATGCTTATTATGGATCTTGGTACAATTATGATGAATATCATGATCATCATTAAGATCATTATGGTTATTGCGATTATTAAGACTATTATGATTATTCCAGTTATTATGATTATTATGGTTATTATGGCTAGTATAAATGTTATTATGATTATTTCAAAGCTTATTATGTTTATTATTATGATTACTCTGATTATTATTTGTCTTAGTATAATTATGATGAATATTATGGTCATCATTCAGGTCATTATGGTTATTACGATGATTATGTTTATTACGTTAATAATAATGGTTATTAAGATTATTTCCATGACTCTTCTGTTTATTATGATGATTACTATGATCATTATGGTTGTTAGTATGATTATTATGATCACCATTCTGATTATTACGACTATTATGATTATTATGGCTATTATGACTATTATGGTTGATATGGCTAGTATAATGTATATTATGATTATTTCCGGACCCATTATGGTTATTATTATGATTATTATGATTATTACGGATCTTGGTATAATTATCATGGATATTATGGTCATCATTAAGATTATTATGGTTACTCTGATTATTGTGATTATTGCTATGCTTATTAACAATACAATTACGATTATTATGATTATTGTAGTTATTATGATGATCACTATGACTATTATGGCTGTTAGTATGATTATAATGATCAACATTCAGATTATTATGGCTATTATGATTTTTATGGTTATTATTGCTATTATAATGATAAATATGACTATTTCCAAGTTTATTATGGTTATTATTATGACTATTATGGTTATTATAGTTGTTATGATTATTATGGCTAGTATAATGCTTATTATGATTATTTCCAAGCTTATTATGGTTATTACTATAATTATTATGATTATTATGGTTATTACGATTATTATGGTTCCTATGGCTAGTATAACGGTTGTTATGATTATTTCCAAGCTTATTATGTTTATTATTATGATTGCTATGCTTATTATGGATCTTGGTATAATTATGATGATTATCATGATCATCATTAAGATCATTATGGTTATTGCGATTATTATGACTATTATGATTATACTAGTTATTATGATTATTATGGTTATTATGGCTAGTATAAAGGTTATTATGATTATTTCAAAGCTTATTATGTCTATTATTATGATTACTCTGATTATTATATGTCTTAGTATAATTATGATGAATATTATGGTCATCATTAAGATCATTATGGTTATTACGTTGATTATGGTTATTACGTTAATAATAATGGTTATTAAGATTATTTCCATGACTATTCTGTTTATTATGATGATTACTATGATCATTACGGTTGCTAGTATTATTATTATGGTCACCATTCTGATTATTATAGCTATTGTGATTTTTATGGCTATTATGACTATTGTAATGGTTATTACGGTTATTTCCAAGTTCATTATTGTTATTATTACGACTATTATGATTCTTATGGCTATTATGACTATTATGGTTGATATGGCTAGTATAATGTATATTATGATTATTTCCGAACCCATTATGGTTATTATTATGATTATTATGATTATTACGGATCTTGGTATAATTATCATGGATATTATGGTCATCATTAAGATTATTATGGCTACTATGATTATTGTCATTATTGCAATGCTTATTAACATTACAATTACGATTATTATTATTATTGTAGTTATTATGATGATCACTATGATTTTTATGGCTGTTAGTATGATTATTATGATCAACATTCAGATTATTATGGCTATTATGATTTTTATGGTTATTATTGCTATTATAATAATAAATATGATTATTTCCAAGTTTATTATGGTTATTATTATGACTATTATGATTATTATAGTTATTACGATTATTATGATTATTATGGCTAGTATAATGCTTATTATGATTATTTCCAAGCTTATTATGGTTATTATTATAATTATTATGATTATTATGGTTATTATGATTATTATGGTAACTATGACTAGTATAACGGTTATTATGATTATTTCAAAGCTTATTATGTTTTTTATTATGGTTACTATGATTATTATGGATCTTGGTATAATTATGATGAATATCATGATCATCATTAAGATCATTATGGTTATTGCGATTATTATGACTATTATGATTATACTAGTTATTATGATTATTATGGTTATTATGGCTAGTATAAAGGTTATTATGATTATTTTAAAGCTTATTATGTTTATTATTATGATTACTCTGAACATTATATATCTTAGTATAATTATGATGAATATTATGGTCATCATTAAGATCATTATGGTTATTACGTTGATTATGGTTATTACGCTAATAATAATGGTTATTAAGATTATTTCCATGACTATTCTGTTTATTACGATGATTACTATGATCATTACGGTTGTTAGTATTATTATTATGATCACCATTCTGATTATTATGGCTATTGTGATTTTTATGGCTATTATGACTATTGTAATGATTATTACGGTTATTTCCAAGTTCATTATTGTTATTATTACAACCATTATGATTATTATGGCTATTATGACTATTATGGTTGTTATGGCTAGTATAATGTATATTATGATTATTTCCCAACCCATTATGGTTATTATTACGATTATTATGATTATTACGGATGTTGGTGTAATTATCATGGATATTATGATCATCATTAAGATTATTATGGTTACTATGATTATTGTGATTATTGCTAAGCTTATTAACATTACAATTACGATTATTATGATTATTGTAGTTATTATGATGATCACTATGATCATTATGGTTGTTAGTATGATTATTAAGGTCTCCATTCTGATTATTATGGCTATTGTGATTTTTGTTGCTATTATGGCTATTGTAATGATTGTTACGATTATTTCCAAGTTCATTATGGTTATTATTACGACTATTATGATTATTATGGCTATTATGACTATTATGGTTGTTATGGCTAGTATAAAGTATATTATGATTATTTCCGAACCTATTATGGTTAGTATTATGATTATTATGAGTATTACGGGTCTTGGTATAATTATCATGGATATTATGATCATCATTAAGATTATTATGGTTACTCTGATTATTGTGATTATTGCTATGCTTATTAACATTACAGTTACGATTATTATGATTATTGTAGTTATTATGATGATCACTATGACTATTATGGCTGTTAGTATGATTATTATGATCAACATTCAGATTATTATGGCTATTATGATTTTAATGGTTATTATTGTTATTATAATGATAAATATGAATATTTCCAAGTTTATTATGGTTATTATTATGACTATTATGGTTATTATAGTTATTATGATTATTATGGCTAGTATAATGCTTATTATGATTATTTCCAAGCTTATTATGGTTATTACTATAATTATTATGATTATTATGGTTATTATGATTATTATGGTTACTATGGCTAGTATAACGGTTATTATGATTATTTCAAAGCTTATTATGTTTATTATTATGGTTTCTATGCTTATTATGGATCTTGGTATAATTATGATGAATATCATGATCATCATTAGGATCATTATGGTTGTTGCGATTATTATGACTATTATGATTATTCCAGTTATTATGATTATTATGGTTATTATGGCTAGTATAAATGTTATTATGATTATTTCAAAGCATATTATGTTTATTATTATGATTACTCTGATTATTATTTGTCTTAGTATAATTATGATGAATATTATGGTCATCATTCAGGTCATTATGGTTATTACGATGATTATGGTTATTACGTTAATAATAACGGTTATTAAGGTTATATCTATGACTATTCTGTTTATTATGATGATTACTATGATCATTATGGTTGTTAGTATGATTATTATGATCACCATTCAGATTATTATGGCTATTGTGATTTTTATGGCTATTATGGCTATTGTAATGATTATTACGATTATTTCCAAGTTCTTTATTGTTATTATTACGACTATTATGATTATTATGGCTATCATGACTATTATGGTTGTTATGGCTGGTATAAAGTATATTATGACTATTTCCGAAACTATTATGGTTATTATTATGAATATTATGATTATTACGGGTCTTGGTATAATTATCATGGATATTATGATCATCATTAAGATTATTATCGTTACTCTGATTATTGTGATTATTGCTATGCTTATTAACATTACAATTACGATTATTATGATTATTGTAGTTATTATGATGATCACTATGACTATTATGGCTGTTAGTATGATTATTATGATCAACATTCTGATTAATATGGCTATTGTGATTTTTATGGCTATTGTGACTATTATAATGATTATTACGATTGTTTCCAAGTTCATTATTGTTATTATTACGACTATTATGATTATTATGGCTATTATGACTATTATGGTTGATATGGTTAGTATAAAGTATATTATGATTATTTCCGAACCTATTATGGTTATTATTATGAATATTATGATTATTACGGATCTTGGTATAATTATCATGGATATTATGATCATCATTAAGATTATTATGGTTACTCTGATTATTGTGATTATTGCTATGCTTAATAACATTACAATTACGATTATTATGATTATTGTAGTTATTATGATGATCACTATGACTATTATGGCTGTTAGTATGATTATTATGATCAACATTCAGATTATTATGGCTATTATGATTTTTATGGTTATTATTGCTATTATAATAATAAATATGATTATTTCCAAGTTTATTATGGTTATTATTATGACTATTATGATTATTATAGTTATTACGATTATTATGATTATTATGGCTATTATGACTATTATGGTTGATATGGCTAGTATAATGTATATTATGATTATTTCCGAACCCAGTATGGTTATTATTATGATTATTATGATTATTACGGATCTTGGTATAATTATCATGGATATTATGATCACCATTAAGATTATTATGGTTACAATGGTCATTGTGATTATTGCTATGCTTATTAACATTACAATTACGATTATTATGATTATTGTAGTTATTACGATGATCACTATGATTATTATGAATATTATGGTTATTATGATTATTATGGTTACTATGGCTAGTATAACGGTTATTATGATTATTTCAAAGCTTATTATGCTTATTATTATGATTACTCTGATTATTATATGTCTAGGTATAATTATGATGAATACTATGGTCATCATTAAGATCATTATGGTTATTACGTTAATAATATTGATTATTAAGATTATTTCCATGACCATTTTGTTTATTATGATGATTACTATGATCATTATGGTTGTTAGTATGATTATCAGGATCAACATTCAGATTATTATGGCTATTATGATCTTTATGGTTATTATTGCTATTATAATGATAAATATGATTATTTCCAAGTTTATTATGGGTATTATTATTACTAGTATGATTATTATAGTTATTATGATTATTATGGCTAGTATAATGCTTATTCTGATTATTTCCAAGCTTATTATGGTTATTAATATAATTAGTATGATCATTATGGTTATTGCGATTATTATGACTATTATGATTATTCTATTTATTATGATAATTATGGTTATTATAGCTAGTATAAAGGTTATTATGATTATTTCAAAGCTTATTATGTTTATTATTATGATTACTGTGATTATTATATGTCTTAGTATAATTATGATGAATATTATGGTCACCATTAAGATCATTATGGTTATTACGATGATTATGGTTATTACGTTAATAATAATGATCATTAAGATTATTTCCATGACTATTCTGTTTATTATGATGATTACTATGATCATTATGGTTGTTAGTATGATTATTGTGATCACCATTCAGATTATTATGGTTATTGTGATTTTTATGGCTATTATCGCTATTGTAATGATTATTACGATTATTTCCAAGTTCATTATGGTTATTATTACGACTATTATGATTATTATGGCTATTATGACTATTATGGTTGTTATGGCTAGTATAAAGTATATTATGATTATTTCCGAACCTATTATGGTTAGTATTATTATTATTATGAGTATTACGGGTCTTGGTATAATTATCATGGATATTAAGATCATCATTAAGATTATTATGGTTACTCTGATTATTGTGATTATTGCTATGCTTATTAACATTACAATTACGATTATTATGATTATTGTAGTTATTATGATGATCACTATGACTATTATGGCTGTTAGTATGATTATTATGATCAACATTCAGATTATTATGGCTATTATGATTTTTATGGTTATTATTGCTATTATAATGATAAATATGACTATTTCCAAGTTTATTATGGTTATTATTATGACTATTATGGTTATTATAGTTGTTATGATTATTATGGCTAGTATAATGCTTATTATGATTATTTCCAAGCTTATTATGGTTATTACTATAATTATTATGATTATTATGGTTATTACGATTATTATGGTTCCTATGGCTAGTATAACGGTTATTATGATTATTTCCAAGCTTATTATGTTTATTATTATGATTACTATGCTTATTATGGATCTTGGTATAATTATGATGATTATCATGATCATCATTAAGATCATTATGGTTATTGCGATTATTATGACTATTATGATTATACTAGTTATTATGATTATTATGGTTATTATGGCTAGTATAAAGGTTATTATGATTATTTTAAAGCTTATTATGTTTATTATTATGATTACTCTGAACATTATATATCTTAGTATAATTATGATGAATATTATGGTCATCATTAAGATCATTATGGTTATTACGTTGATTATGGTTATTACGCTAATAATAATGGTTATTAAGATTATTTCCATGACTATTCTGTTTGTTACGATGATTACTATGATCATTACGGTTGTTAGTATTATTATTGTGATCACCATTCTGATTATTATGGCTATTGTGATTTTTATGGCTATTATGACTATTGTAATGATTATTACGGTTATTTCCAAGATCATTACTGTTATTATTACAACCATTATGATTATTATGGCTATTATGACTATTATGGTTGTTATGGCTAGTATAATGTATATTATGATTATTTCCCAACCCATTATGGTTATTATTACGATTATTATGATTATTACGGATCTTGGTGTAATTATCATGGATATTATGATCATCATTAAGATTATTATGGTTACTATGATTATTGTGATTATTGCTAAGCTTATTAACATTACAATTACGATTATTATGATTATTGTAGTTATTATGATGATCACTATGATCATTATGGTTGTTAGTATGATTATTAGGGTCACCATTCTGATTATTATGGCTATTGTGATTTTTGTGGCTATTATGGCTATTGTAATGATTGTTACGATTATTTGCAAGTTCATTATGGTTATTATTACGACTATTATGATTATTATGGCTATTATGACTATTATGGTTGTTATGGCTAGTATAATGTTTATTATGATTATTTCCGAACCCATTATGGTTATTATTATAATTATTATGACTATTACGGATCTTGATATAATTATCATGAATATTATGATCATCACTAAGATTATTACGGTTACTATGATTATTGTGATTATTGCTAAGCTTATTAACATTACAATTACGATAATTATGATTATTGCAGTTATTGTGATGATCACTGTGATCATTATGGTTGTTAGTATGATTATTATGATCACCATTCTGATTCTTATTGCTATTGTGATCTTTATGGTTATTATTGCTATTATAATGATAAATATGATTATTTCCATGTTTATTATGGTTATTATTATGTCTAGTATGATTATTATAGTTATTATGATTATTATGGCTAGTATAATGCTTATTATGATTATTTCCAAGCTTATTATGGTTATTATTATAATTATTATGATTATTATGGTTATTATGATTATTATGGTAACTATGACTAGTATAACGGTTATTATGATTATTTCAAAGCTTATTATGTTTTTTATTATGGTTACTATGATTATTATGGATCTTGGTATAATTATGATGAATATCATGATCATCATTAAGATCATTATGGTTATTGCGATTATTATGACTATTATGATTATACTAGTTATTATGATTATTATGGTTATTATGGCTAGTATAAAGGTTATTATGATTATTTTAAAGCTTATTATGTTTATTATTATGATTACTCTGAACATTATATATCTTAGTATAATTATGATGAATATTATGGTCATCATTAAGATCATTATGGTTATTACGTTGATTATGGTTATTACGCTAATAATAATGGTTATTAAGATTATTTCCATGACTATTCTGTTTATTACGATGATTACTATGATCATTACGGTTGTTAGTATTATTATTATGATCACCATTCTGATTATTATGGCTATTGTGATTTTTATGGCTATTATGACTATTGTAATGATTATTACGGTTATTTCCAAGTTCATTATTGTTATTATTACAACCATTATGATTATTATGGCTATTATGACTATTATGGTTGTTATGGCTAGTATAATGTATATTATGATTATTTCCCAACCCATTATGGTTATTATTACGATTATTATGATTATTACGGATCTTGGTGTAATTATCATGGATATTATGATCATCATTAAGATTATTATGGTTACTATGATTATTGTGATTATTGCTAAGCTTATTAACATTACAATTACGATTATTATGATTATTGTAGTTATTATGATGATCACTATGATCATTATGGTTGTTAGTATGATTATTAAGGTCTCCATTCTGATTATTATGGCTATTGTGATTTTTGTTGCTATTATGGCTATTGTAATGATTGTTACGATTATTTCCAAGTTCATTATGGTTATTATTACGACTATTATGATTATTATGGCTATTATGACTATTATGGTTGTTATGGCTAGTATAAAGTATATTATGATTATTTCCGAACCTATTATGGTTAGTATTATGATTATTATGAGTATTACGGGTCTTGGTATAATTATCATGGATATTATGATCATCATTAAGATTATTATGGTTACTCTGATTATTGTGATTATTGCTATGCTTATTAACATTACAGTTACGATTATTATGATTATTGTAGTTATTATGATGATCACTATGACTATTATGGCTGTTAGTATGATTATTATGATCAACATTCAGATTATTATGGCTATTATGATTTTAATGGTTATTATTGCTATTATAATGATAAATATGAATATTTCCAAGTTTATTATGGTTATTATTATGACTATTATGGTTATTATAGTTATTATGATTATTATGGCTAGTATAATGCTTATTATGATTATTTCCAAGCTTATTATGGTTATTACTATAATTATTATGATTATTATGGTTATTATGATTATTATGGTTACTATGGCTAGTATAACGGTTATTATGATTATTTCAAAGCTTATTATGTTTATTATTATGGTTTCTATGCTTATTATGGATCTTGGTATAATTATGATGAATATCATGATCATCATTAGGATCATTATGGTTGTTGCGATTATTATGACTATTATGATTATTCCAGTTATTATGATTATTATGGTTATTATGGCTAGTATAAATGTTATTATGATTATTTCAAAGCATATTATGTTTATTATTATGATTACTCTGATTATTATTTGTCTTAGTATAATTATGATGAATATTATGGTCATCATTCAGGTCATTATGGTTATTACGATGATTATGGTTATTACGTTAATAATAACGGTTATTAAGGTTATATCTATGACTATTCTGTTTATTATGATGATTACTATGATCATTATGGTTGTTAGTATGATTATTATGATCACCATTCAGATTATTATGGCTATTGTGATTTTTATGGCTATTATGGCTATTGTAATGATTATTACGATTATTTCCAAGTTCTTTATTGTTATTATTACGACTATTATGATTATTATGGCTATCATGACTATTATGGTTGTTATGGCTGGTATAAAGTATATTATGACTATTTCCGAAACTATTATGGTTATTATTATGAATATTATGATTATTACGGGTCTTGGTATAATTATCATGGATATTATGATCATCATTAAGATTATTATCGTTACTCTGATTATTGTGATTATTGCTATGCTTATTAACATTACAATTACGATTATTATGATTATTGTAGTTATTATGATGATCACTATGACTATTATGGCTGTTAGTATGATTATTATGATCAACATTCTGATTAATATGGCTATTGTGATTTTTATGGCTATTGTGACTATTATAATGATTATTACGATTGTTTCCAAGTTCATTATTGTTATTATTACGACTATTATGATTATTATGGCTATTATGACTATTATGGTTGATATGGTTAGTATAAAGTATATTATGATTATTTCCGAACCTATTATGGTTATTATTATGAATATTATGATTATTACGGATCTTGGTATAATTATCATGGATATTATGATCATCATTAAGATTATTATGGTTACTCTGATTATTGTGATTATTGCTATGCTTAATAACATTACAATTACGATTATTATGATTATTGTAGTTATTATGATGATCACTATGACTATTATGGCTGTTAGTATGATTATTATGATCAACATTCAGATTATTATGGCTATTATGATTTTTATGGTTCTTATTGCTATTATAATAATAAATATGATTATTTCCAAGTTTATTATGGTTATTATTATGACTATTATGATTATTATAGTTATTACGATTATTATGATTATTATGGCTATTATGACTATTATGGTTGATATGGCTAGTATAATGTATATTATGATTATTTCCGAACCCAGTATGGTTATTATTATGATTATTATGATTATTACGGATCTTGGTATAATTATCATGGATATTATGATCACCATTAAGATTATTATGGTTACAATGGTCATTCTGATTATTGCTATGCTTATTAACATTACAATTACGATTATTATGATTATTGTAGTTATTACGATGATCACTATGATTATTATGAATATTATGGTTATTATGATTATTATGGTTACTATGGCTAGTATAACGGTTATTATGATTATTTCAAAGCTTATTATGCTTATTATTATGATTACTCTGATTATTATATGTCTAGGTATAATTATGATGAATACTATGGTCATCATTAAGATCATTATGGTTATTACGTTAATAATATTGATTATTAAGATTATTTCCATGACCATTTTGTTTATTATGATGATTACTATGATCATTATGGTTGTTAGTATGATTATCAGGATCAACATTCAGATTATTATGGCTATTATGATCTTTATGGTTATTATTGCTATTATAATGATAAATATGATTATTTCCAAGTTTATTATGGGTATTATTATTACTAGTATGATTATTATAGTTATTATGATTATTATGGCTAGTATAATGCTTATTCTGATTATTTCCAAGCTTATTATGGTTATTAATATAATTAGTATGATCATTATGGTTATTGCGATTATTATGACTATTATGATTATTCTATTTATTATGATAATTATGGTTATTATAGCTAGTATAAAGGTTATTATGATTATTTCAAAGCTTATTATGTTTATTATTATGATTACTGTGATTATTATATGTCTTAGTATAATTATGATGAATATTATGGTCACCATTAAGATCATTATGGTTATTACGATGATTATGGTTATTACGTTAATAATAATGATCATTAAGATTATTTCCATGACTATTCTGTTTATTATGATGATTACTATGATCATTATGGTTGTTAGTATGATTATTGTGATCACCATTCAGATTATTATGGTTATTGTGATTTTTATGGCTATTATCGCTATTGTAATGATTATTACGATTATTTCCAAGTTCATTATGGTTATTATTACGACTATTATGATTATTATGGCTATTATGACTATTATGGTTGTTATGGCTAGTATAAAGTATATTATGATTATTTCCGAACCTATTATGGTTAGTATTATTATTATTATGAGTATTACGGGTCTTGGTATAATTATCATGGATATTAAGATCATCATTAAGATTATTATGGTTACTCTGATTATTGTGATTATTGCTATGCTTATTAACATTACAATTACGATTATTATGATTATTGTAGTTATTATGATGATCACTATGACTATTATGGCTGTTAGTATGATTATTATGATCAACATTCAGATTATTATGGCTATTATGATTTTTATGGTTATTATTGCTATTATAATGATAAATATGACTATTTCCAAGTTTATTATGGTTATTATTATGACTATTATGGTTATTATAGTTGTTATGATTATTATGGCTAGTAAAATGCTTATTATGATTATTTCCAAGCTTATTATGGTTATTACTATAATTATTATGATTATTATGGTTATTACGATTATTATGGTTCCTATGGCTAGTATAACGGTTATTATGATTATTTCCAAGCTTATTATGTTTATTATTATGATTACTATGCTTATTATGGATCTTGGTATAATAATGATGATTATCATGATCATCATTAAGGTCATTATGGTTATTGCGATTATTATGACTATTATGATTATACTAGTTATTATGATTATTATGGTTATTATGGCTAGTATAAAGGTTATTATGATTATTTTAAAGCTTATTATGTTTATTATTATGATTACTCTGAACATTATATATCTTAGTATAATTATGATGAATATTATGGTCATCATTAAGATCATTATGGTTATTACGTTGATTATGGTTATTACGCTAATAATAATGGTTATTAAGATTATTTCCATGACTATTCTGTTTATTACGATGATTACTATGATCATTACGGTTGTTAGTATTATTATTGTGATCACCATTCTGATTATTATGGCTATTGTGATTTTTATGGCTATTATGACTATTGTAATGATTATTACGGTTATTTCCAAGTTCATTACTGTTATTATTACAACCATTATGATTATTATGGCTATTATGACTATTATGGTTGTTATGGCTAGTATAATGTATATTATGATTATTTCCCAACCCATTATGGTTATTATTACGATTATTATGATTATTACGGATCTTGGTGTAATTATCATGGATATTATGATCATCATTAAGATTATTATGGTTACTATGATTATTGTGATTATTGCTAAGCTTATTAACATTACAATTACGATTATTATGATTATTGTAGTTATTATGATGATCACTATGATCATTATGGTTGTTAGTATGATTATTAGGGTCACCATTCTGATTATTATGGCTATTGTGATTTTTGTGGCTATTATGGCTATTGTAATGATTGTTACGATTATTTCCAAGTTCATTATGGTTATTATTACGACTATTATGATTATTATGGCTATTATGACTATTATGGTTGTTATGGCTAGTATAAAGTATATTATGATTATTTCCGAACCTATTATGGTTAGTATTATGATTATTATGAGTATTACGGGTCTTGGTATAATTATCATGGATATTATGATCATCATTAAGATTATTATGGTTACTCTGATTATTGTGATTATTGCTATGCTTATTAACATTACAGTTACGATTATTATGATTATTGTAGTTATTATGATGATCACTATGACTATTATGGCTGTTAGTATGATTATTATGATCAACATTCAGATTATTAAGGCTATTATGATTTTTATGGTTATTATTGCTATTATAATGATAAATATGACTATTTCCAAGTTTATTATGGTTATTATTATGACTATTATGGTTATTATAGTTATTATGATTATTATGGCTAGTATAATGCTTATTATGATTATTTCCAAGCTTATTATGGTTATTACTATAATTATTATGATTATTATGGTTATTATGATCATTATGGTTACTATGGCTAGTATAACGGTTATTATGATTATTTCAAAGCTTATTATGTTTATTATTATGGTTTCTATGCTTATTATGGATCTTGGTATAATTATGATGAATATCATAATCATCATTAAGATCATTATGGTTGTTGCGATTATTATGACTATTATGATTATTCCAGTTATTATGATTATTATGGTTATTATGGCTAGTATAAATGTTATTATGATTATTTCAAAGCATATTATGTTTATTATTATGATTACTCTGATTATTATTTGTCTTAGTATAATTATGATGAATATTATGGTCATCATTCAGGTCATTATGGTTATTACGATGATTATGGTTATTACGTTAACAATAACGGTTATTAAGGTTATATCTATGACTATTCTGTTTATTATGATGATTACTATGATCATTATGGTTGTTAGTATGATTATTATGATCACCATTCAGATTATTATGGCTATTGTGATTTTTATGGCTATTATGGCTATTGTAATGATTATTACGATTATTTCCAAGTTCTTTATTGTTATTATTACGACTATTATGATTATTATGGCTATCATGACTATTATGGTTGTTATGGCTGGTATAAAGTATATTATGACTATTTCCGAAACTATTATGGTTATTATTATGAATATTATGATTATTACGGGTCTTGGTATAATTATCATGGATATTATGATCATCATTAAGATTATTATGGTTACTCTGATTATTGTGATTATTGCTATGCTTATTAACATTACAATTACGATTATTATGATTATTGTAGTTATTATGATGATCACTATGACTATTATGGCTGTTAGTATGATTATTATGATCAACATTCTGATTAATATGGCTATTGTGATTTTTATGGCTATTGCGACTATTATAATAATTATTACGATTGTTTCCAAGTTCATTATTGTTATTATTACGACTATTATGATTATTATGGCTATTATGACTATTATGGTTGATATGGCTAGTATAATGTATATTATGATTATTTCCGAACCCATTATGGTTATTATTATGATTATTATGATTATTACGGATCTTGGTATAATTATCATGGATATTATGGTCATCATTAAGATTATTATGGTTACTATGATTATTGTCATTATTGCAATGCTTATTAACATTACAATTACGATTATTATTATTATTGTAGTTATTATGATGATCACTATGATTTTTATGGCTGTTAGTATGATTATTATGATCAACATTCAGATTATTATGGCTATTATGATTTTTATGGTTATTATTGCTATTATAATGATAAATATGATTATTTCCAAGTTTATTATGGTTATTATTATGACTATTATGATTATTATAGTTATTACGATTATGATGATTATTATGGCTAGTATAATGCTTATCATGATTATTTCCAAGCTTATTATGGTTATTACTATAATTATTATGATTATTATGGTTATCATGATTATTATGGTTACTATGGCTAGTATAGAGGTTATTATGGTTATTTCAAAGCTTATTATGATTATTATTATGACTACTGTGATTATTATATGTCTTAGTATAATTATGATGAATATTATGGTCATCATTAAGATCATTATGGTTATTACGATGATTATGGTTATTACGTTAATTATAATGATTATTAAGGTTATTTCTATGACTATTCTGTTTATTATGATGATTACTATGATCATTATGGTTGTTAGTATGATTATTATGATCACCATTCAGATTATTATGGCTATTGTGATTTTTATGGCTATTATGGCTATTGTAATGATTATTACGATTATTTCCAAGTTCATTATGGTTATTATTACGACTATTATGATTATTATGGCTATTATCACTATTATGGTTGATATGGCTAGTATAATGTATATTATGATTATTTCCGAACCCATTATGGTTATTATTATGATTAATATGATTATTACGGATCTTGGTATAATTATCATGGATATTATGGTCATCATTAAGATTATTATGGTTACTCTGATTATTGTGATTATTGCTATGCTTATTAACAATACAATTACGATTATTATGATTATTGTAGTTATTATGATGATCACTATGACTATTATGGCTGTTAATATGATTATTATGATCAACATTCAGATTATTATGGCTATTATGATTTTTATGGTTATTATTGCTATTATAATGATAAATATGACTATTTCCAAGTTTATTATGGTTATTATTATGACTATTACGATTATTATAGTTATTATGATTATTATGGCTAGTATAATGCTTATTATGATTATTTCCAAGCTTATTATGGTTATTACTATAATTATTATGATTATTATGGTTATTACGATTATTATGGTTACTATGGCTAGTATAACGGTTATTAAGATTATTTCAAAGCTTATTATGTTTATTATTATGGTTACTATGCTTATTATGGATCTTGGTATAATTATGATGAATATCATGATCATCATTAAGATCATTATGGTTATTGCGATTATTATGACTATTATGATTATTCCAGTTATTATGATTATTATGGTTATTGTGGCTAGTATAAATGTTATTATGGTTATTTCAAAGCTTATTATGTTTATTATTATGATTACTCTGATTATTATTTGTCTTAGTATAATTATGATGAATATAATGGTCATCATTCAGGTCATTATGGTTATTACGATGATTATGGTTATTACGTTAATAATAATGGTTATTAAGGTTATTTCCATGACTCTTCTGTTTATTATGATGATTACTATGATCATTATGGTTGTTAATATGATTATTATAATCACCATTCTGATTATTACGACTATTATGATTATTATGGCTATTATGACTATTATGGTTGATATGGCTAGTATAATCTATATTATGATTATTTCCGAACCCATTATGGTTATTATTATGATTATTATGATTATTACGTATCTTGGTATAATTATCATGCATATTATGATGATCATTAAGATTATTATGGTTACGATGATTATTGTGGTTATTGCTATGCTTATTAACATTACAATTACGATTATTATGATTATTGTAGTTATTATGATGATCACTATGATTATTATGGTTGTTAGTATGATTATTAGGATCAACATTCAGATTATTATGGCTATTATGATCTTTATGGTTATTATCGCTATTATAATGATAAATATGATTAGTTCCAAGTTTATTATGGGTATTATTATGACTATTATAATTATTATAGATATTATGATTATTATGGCTAGTATAATGCTTATTATGATTATTTCCAAGCTTATTATGGTTATTATTATAATTATTATGATTATTATGGTTATTATGATTAGTATGGTTACTATGGATAGTATAACGGTTATTATGATTATTTCAAAGCTTATTATGTTTATTATTATGATTACTCCGATTATTATATGTCTAGGTATAATTATGATGAATATTATGGTCATCATTAAGATCATTATGGTTATTACGATGATTATGGTTATTACGTTAATAATAATGATTATTAAGATTATTTCCATGACTATTCTGTTTATTATGATGATTACTATGATCATTATGGTTGTTAGTATGATTATTATGATCACCATTCAGATTATTATGGCTATTGTGATTTTTATGGCTATTATGGCTATTGTAATGATTATTACGATTATTTCCAAGTTCTTTATTGTTATTATTACGACTATTATGATTATTATGGCTATCATGACTATTATGGTTGTTATGGCTGGTATAAAGTATATTATGACTATTTCCGAAACTATTATGGTTATTATTATGAATATTATGATTATTACGGGTCTTGGTATAATTATCATGGATATTATGATCATCATTAAGATTATTATGGTTACTCTGATTATTGTGATTATTGCTATGCTTATTAACATTACAATTACGATTATTATGATTATTGTAGTTATTATGATGATCACTATGACTATTATGGCTGTTAGTATGATTATTATGATCAACATTCTGATTAATATGGCTATTGTGATTTTTATGGCTATTGCGACTATTATAATAATTATTACGATTGTTTCCAAGTTCATTATTGTTATTATTACGACTATTATGATTATTATGGCTATTATGACTATTATGGTTGATATGGCTAGTATAATGTATATTATGATTATTTCCGAACCCATTATGGTTATTATTATGATTATTATGATTATTACGGATCTTGGTATAATTATCATGGATATTATGGTCATCATTAAGATTATTATGGTTACTATGATTATTGTCATTATTGCAATGCTTATTAACATTACAATTACGATTATTATTATTATTGTAGTTATTATGATGATCACTGTGATCATTATGGTTGTTAGTATGATTATTATGATCACCATTCTGATTCTTATTGCTATTGTGATCTTTATGGTTATTATTGCTATTATAATGATAAATATGATTATTTCCATGTTTATTATGGTTATTATTATGTCTAGTATGATTATTATAGTTATTATGATTATTATGGCTAGTATAATGCTTATTATGATTATTTCCAAGCTTATTATATTTATTAATATAATTATTATGAATATTATGGTTATTAAGATTATTATGGTTACTATGGCTAGTATAACGGTTATTATGATTATTTCAAAGCTTATTATGTTTATTATTATGATTACTGTGATTATTATATGTCTAGGTATAATTATGATGAATATTATGGTCATCATTAAGATCATTATGGTTATTACGTTAATAATATTGATTATTAAGATTATTTCCATGACTGTTTTGTTTATTATGATGATTACTATGATCATTATGGTTGTTAGTATGATTATCAGGATCAACATTCAGATTATTATGGCTATTATGATCTTTATGATTATTAATGCTATTATAATGATAAATATGATTATTTCCAAGTTTATTATGGGTTTTATTATGACTAGTATGATTATTATAGTTATTATGATTATTATGGCTAGTATAATGTTTATTCTGATTATTTCCAAGCTTATTATGGTTATTACTATAATTATTATGATTATTATGGTTATTATGATTATTATGGTTACTATGGATAGTATAACGGTTTTTATAATTATTTCAAAGTTTATTATGTTTATTATTATGATTACTCAGATTATTATATGTCTAGGTATAATTATGATGAATATTATGGTCATCATTAAGATCATTATGGTTATTACGATGATTATGGTAATTACGTTAATAATAATGGTTATTAAGATTGTTTCCATGACTATTCTGTTTATTATGATGATTACTATGATCATTATGGTTGTTAGTATTATTATTATGATCACCATTCTGATTATTATCCCTATTGAGATTTTTATGGCTATTATGACTATTGTAATGATTATTACGATTATTTCCAAGTTCATTATTGTTCTTATTACGACTATTATGATTATTATGGCTATTATGACTATTATGGTTGTTATGGCTGATATAATGTATATTATGATTATTTCCGAACCCATTATGGTTATTATTATGATTATTATGATTATTACGGATCTTGATGTAATTATCATGAATATTATGACGATCATTAAGATTCTTATGGTTACTCTGATCATTGTGATTATTGCTATGCTTATTAACATTACAATTACGATTATTATGATTATTGTATTTATTATGATGATCACTATGATTATTATGGCTGTTAGTATGATTATTATAATCAACATTCAGATTATTATGGCTATTGTGATTTTTATGGCTATTATGACTATTATAATGATTATTACGATTATTTCCAAGTTCATTATTGTTATTATTACGACTATTATGATTATTATGGCTATTATGACTATTATGGTTGATATGGCTAGTATAATGTATATTATGATTATTTCCGAACCCAGTATGGTTATTATTATGATTATTATGATTATTACGGATCTTGGTATAATTATCATGGATATTATGATCATCATTAAGATTATTATGGTTACAATGGTCATTGTGATTATTGCTATGCTTATTAACATTACAATTACGATTATTATGATTATTGTAGTTATTACGATGATCACTATGATTATTATGAATATTATGGTTATTATGATTATTATGGTTACTATGGCTAGTATAACGGTTATTATGATTATTTCAAAGCTTATTATGCTTATTATTATGATTACTCTGATTATTATATGTCTAGGTATAATTATGATGAATACTATGGTCATCATTAAGATCATTATGGTTATTACGTTAATAATATTGATTATTAAGATTATTTCCATGACCATTTTGTTTATTATGATGATTACTATGATCATTATGGTTGTTAGTATGATTATCAGGATCAACATTCAGATTATTATGGCTATTATGATCTTTATGGTTATTATTGCTATTATAATGATAAATATGATTATTTCCAAGTTTATTATGGGTATTATTATTACTAGTATGATTATTATAGTTATTATGATTATTATGGCTAGTATAATGCTTATTCTGATTATTTCCAAGCTTATTATGGTTATTACTATAATTAGTATGATCATTATGGTTATTGCGATTATTATGACTATTATGATTATTCTATTTATTATGATAATTATGGTTATTATAGCTAGTATAAAGGTTATTATGATTATTTCAAAGCTTATTATGTTTATTATTATGATTACTGTGATTATTATATGTCTTAGTATAATTATGATGAATATTATGGTCACCATTAAGATCATTATGGTTATTACGATGATTATGGTTATTACGTTAATAATAATGATCATTAAGATTATTTCCATGACTATTCTGTTTATTATGATGATTACTATGATCATTATGGTTGTTAGTATGATTATTGTGATCACCATTCAGATTATTATGGTTATTGTGATTTTTATGGCTATTATCGCTATTGTAATGATTATTACGATTATTTCCAAGTTCATTATGGTTATTATCACGACTATTATGATTATTATGGCTATTATGACTATTATGGTTGTTATGGCTAGTATAAAGTATATTATGATTATTTCCGAACCTATTATGGTTAGTATTATTATTATTATGAGTATTACGGGTCTTGGTATAATTATCATGGATATTAAGATCATCATTAAGATTATTATGGTTACTCTGATTATTGTGATTATTGCTATGCTTATTAACATTACAATTACGATTATTATGATTATTGTAGTTATTATGATGATCACTATGACTATTATGGCTGTTAGTATGATTATTATGATCAACATTCAGATTATTATGGCTATTATGATTCTTATGGTTATTATTGCTATTATAATGATAAATATGACTATTTCCAAGTTTATTATGGTTATTATTATGACTATTATGGTTATTATAGTTGTTATGATTATTATGGCTAGTATAATGCTTATTATGATTATTTCCAAGCTTATTATGGTTATTACTATAATTATTATGATTATTATGGTTATTACGATTATTATGGTTCCTATGGCTAGTATAACGGTTATTATGATTATTTCCAAGCTTATTATGTTTATTATTATGATTACTATGCTTATTATGGATCTTGGTATAATTATGATGATTATCATGATCATCATTAAGATCATTATGGTTATTGCGATTATTATGACTATTATGATTATACTAGTTATTATGATTATTATGGTTATTATGACTAGTATAAAGGTTATTATGATTATTTCAAAGCTTATTATGTCTATTATTATGATTACTCTGATTATTATATGTCTTAGTATAATTATGATGAATATTATGGTCATCATTAAGATCATTATGGTTATTACGTTGATTATGGTTATTACGTTAATAATAATGGTTATTAAGATTATTTCCATGACTATTCTGTTTATTATGATGATTGCTATGATCATTACGGTTGCTAGTATTATTATTATGATCGCCATTCTGATTATTATAGCTATTGTGATTTTTATGGCTATTATGACTATTGTAATGATTATTACGGTTATTTCCAAGTTCATTATTGTTATTATTACGACTATTATGATTCTTATGGCTATTATGACTATTATGGTTGATATGGCTAGTATAATGTATATTATGGTTATTTCCGAACCCATTATGGTTATTATTATGATTATTATGATTATTACGGATCTTGGTATAATTATCATGGATATTATGGTCATCATTAAGATTATTATGGCTACTATGATTATTGTCATTACTGCAATGCTTATTAACATTACAATTACGATTATTATTATTATTGTAGTTATTATGATGATCACTATGATTTTTATGGCTGTTAGTATGATTATTATGATCAACATTCAGATTATTATGGCTATTATGATTTTTATGGTTATTATTGCTATTATAATGATAAATATGATTATTTCCAAGTTTATTATGGTTATTATTATGACTATTATGATTATTATAGTTATTACGATTATTATGATTATTATGGCTAGTATAATGCTTATTATGATTATTTCCAAGCTTAGTATGGTTATTATTATAATTATTATGATTATTATGGTTATTATGATTATTATGGTAACTATGACTAGTATAACGGTTATTATGATTATTTCAAAGCTTATTATGTTTTTTATTATGGTTACTATGATTATTATGGATCTTGGTATAATTATGATGAATATCATGATCATCATTAAGATCATTATGGTTATTGCGATTATTATGACTATTATGATTATACTAGTTATTATGATTATTATGGTTATTATGGCTAGTATAAAGGTTATTATGATTATTTTAAAGCTTATTATGTTTATTATTATGATTACTCTGAACATTATATATCTTAGTATAATTATGATGAATATTATGGTCATCATTAAGATCATTATGGTTATTACGTTGATTATGGTTATTACGCTAATAATAATGGTTATTAAGATTATTTCCATGACTATTCTGTTTATTACGATGATTACTATGATCATTACGGTTGTTAGTATTATTATTATGATCACCATTCTGATTATTATGCCTATTGTGATTTTTATGGCTGTTATGACTATTGTAATGATTATTACGATTATTTCCAAGTTCATTATTGTTATTATTACGACTATTATGATTATTTTGGCTGTTATGACTATTATGGTTGATATGGCTAGTATAATGTATATTATGATTATTTCCGAACCCAGTATGGTTATTATTATGATTATTATGATTATTACGGATCTTGGTATAATTATCATGGATATTATGATCATCATTAAGATTATTATGGTTACTATGATTATTGTGATTATTACTATGCTTATTAACATTACAATTGCGATCATTATGATTATTGCAGTTATTATGATGATCTCTATGATTATTATGGTTGTTAGTATGATTATTATGATCACCATTCTGATTCTTATGGCTATTGTGATTTTTATGGCTATTATGACTATTATAATGATTATTACGATTATTTCCAAGTTCATTACTGTTATTATTACGACTATTATGGTTATTATGGCTATTATGACAATTATGGTTGATATGGCTAGTATAATGTATATTATGATTATTTCCGAACCCAGTATGGTTATTATTATGATTATTATTGTTATTACGGATCTTGGTATAATTATCATCGATATTGTGATCATCATTAAGATTATTATGGTTACTATGATTATTGTGACTATTGCTATGCTTATTAACATTACAATTACGATTATTATGATTATTGTAGTTATTATGATGATCACTATGATTATTATAGTTGTTAGTATGATTATCAGGATCAACATTCAGATTATTATGGCTATTATGATCTTTATGGTTATTATTGCTATTATAATGATAAATATGATTATTTCCAAGTTTATTATGGGTATTATTATGACTAGTATGATTATTATAGTTATTATGATTATTATGGCTAGTATAATGCTTATTCTGATTATTTCCAAGCTTATTATGGTTATTACTATAATTATTATGATTATTATGGTTATTATGATTATTATGGTTACTGTGGCTAGTATAACGGTTATTATGATTATTTCAAAGCTTATTATGTTTATTATTATGGTTACTATGCTTATTATGGAACTTGGTACAATTATGATGTATATCATGATCATCATTAAGATCATTATGGTTATTGCGATTATTATGACTATTATGATTATTCTAGTTACTATGATTATTATGGTTATTATGGCTAGTGTAAAGGTTATTATGATTATTTCAAAGCTTATTATGTTTATTATTATGATTACTCTGATTATTATATGTCTAGGTATAATTATGATGAATACTATGGTCATCATTAAGATCATTATGGTTATTACGTTAATAATATTGATTATTAAGATTATTTCCATGACCATTTTGTTTATTATGATGATTACTATGATCATTATGGTTGTTAGTATGATTATCAGGATCAACATTCAGATTATTATGGCTATTATGATCTTTATGGTTATTATTGCTATTATAATGATAAATATGATTATTTCCAAGTTTATTATGGGTATTATTATTACTAGTATGATTATTATAGTTATTATGATTATTATGGCTAGTATAATGCTTATTCTGATTATTTCCAAGCTTATTATGGTTATTACTATAATTAGTATGATCATTATGGTTATTGCGATTATTATGACTATTATGATTATTCTATTTATTATGATAATTATGGTTATTATAGCTAGTATAAAGGTTATTATGATTATTTCAAAGCTTATTATGTTTATTATTATGATTACTGTGATTATTATATGTCTTAGTATAATTATGATGAATATTATGGTCACCATTAAGATCATTATGGTTATTACGATGATTATGGTTATTACGTTAATAATAATGATCATTAAGATTATTTCCATGACTATTCTGTTTATTATGATGATTACTATGATCATTATGGTTGTTAGTATGATTATTGTGATCACCATTCAGATTATTATGGTTATTGTGATTTTTATGGCTATTATCGCTATTGTAATGATTATTACGATTATTTCCAAGTTCATTATGGTTATTATTACGACTATTATGATTATTATGGCTATTATGACTATTATGGTTGTTATGGCTAGTATAAAGTATATTATGATTATTTCCGAACCTATTATGGTTAGTATTATTATTATTATGAGTATTACGGGTCTTGGTATAATTATCATGGATATTAAGATCATCATTAAGATTATTATGGTTACTCTGATTATTGTGATTATTGCTATGCTTATTAACATTACAATTACGATTATTATGATTATTGTAGTTATTATGATGATCACTATGACTATTATGGCTGTTAGTATGATTATTATGATCAACATTCAGATTATTATGGCTATTATGATTCTTATGGTTATTATTGCTATTATAATGATAAATATGACTATTTCCAAGTTTATTATGGTTATTATTATGACTATTATGGTTATTATAGTTGTTATGATTATTATGGCTAGTATAATGCTTATTATGATTATTTCCAAGCTTATTATGGTTATTACTATAATTATTATGATTATTATGGTTATTACGATTATTATGGTTCCTATGGCTAGTATAACGGTTATTATGATTATTTCCAAGCTTATTATGTTTATTATTATGATTACTATGCTTATTATGGATCTTGGTATAATTATGATGATTATCATGATCATCATTAAGATCATTATGGTTATTGCGATTATTATGACTATTATGATTATACTAGTTATTATGATTATTATGGTTATTATGGCTAGTATAAAGGTTATTATGATTATTTCAAAGCTTATTATGTCTATTATTATGATTACTCTGATTATTATATGTCTTAGTATAATTATGATGAATATTATGGTCATCATTAAGATCATTATGGTTATTACGTTGATTATGGTTATTACGTTAATAATAATGGTTATTAAGATTATTTCCATGACTATTCTGTTTATTATGATGATTGCTATGATCATTACGGTTGCTAGTATTATTATTATGATCGCCATTCTGATTATTATAGCTATTGTGATTTTTATGGCTATTATGACTATTGTAATGATTATTACGGTTATTTCCAAGTTCATTATTGTTATTATTACGACTATTATGATTCTTATGGCTATTATGACTATTATGGTTGATATGGCTAGTATAATGTATATTATGGTTATTTCCGAACCCATTATGGTTATTATTATGATTATTATGATTATTACGGATCTTGGTATAATTATCATGGATATTATGGTCATCATTAAGATTATTATGGCTACTATGATTATTGTCATTACTGCAATGCTTATTAACATTACAATTACGATTATTATTATTATTGTAGTTATTATGATGATCACTATGATTTTTATGGCTGTTAGTATGATTATTATGATCAACATTCAGATTATTATGGCTATTATGATTTTTATGGTTATTATTGCTATTATAATGATAAATATGATTATTTCCAAGTTTATTATGGTTATTATTATGACTATTATGATTATTATAGTTATTACGATTATTATGATTATTATGGCTAGTATAATGCTTATTATGATTATTTCCAAGCTTAGTATGGTTATTATTATAATTATTATGATTATTATGGTTATTATGATTATTATGGTAACTATGACTAGTATAACGGTTATTATGATTATTTCAAAGCTTATTATGTTTTTTATTATGGTTACTATGATTATTATGGATCTTGGTATAATTATGATGAATATCATGATCATCATTAAGATCATTATGGTTATTGCGATTATTATGACTATTATGATTATACTAGTTATTATGATTATTATGGTTATTATGGCTAGTATAAAGGTTATTATGATTATTTTAAAGCTTATTATGTTTATTATTATGATTACTCTGAACATTATATATCTTAGTATAATTATGATGAATATTATGGTCATCATTAAGATCATTATGGTTATTACGTTGATTATGGTTATTACGCTAAT
Source organism: Calliopsis andreniformis (assembly GCF_051401765.1). Classification (NCBI taxonomy): domain Eukaryota; kingdom Metazoa; phylum Arthropoda; class Insecta; order Hymenoptera; family Andrenidae; genus Calliopsis; species Calliopsis andreniformis. The sequence goes on along the minus strand of NW_027480609.1, from coordinate 553,551 downwards.
AATAATGGTTATTAAGATTATTTCCATGACTATTCTGTTTATTACGATGATTACTATGATCATTACGGTTGTTAGTATTATTATTATGATCACCATTCTGATTATTATGCCTATTGTGATTTTTATGGCTGTTATGACTATTGTAATGATTATTACGATTATTTCCAAGTTCATTATTGTTATTATTACGACTATTATGATTATTTTGGCTGTTATGACTATTATGGTTGATATGGCTAGTATAATGTATATTATGATTATTTCCGAACCCAGTATGGTTATTATTATGATTATTATGATTATTACGGATCTTGGTATAATTATCATGGATATTATGATCATCATTAAGATTATTATGGTTACTATGATTATTGTGATTATTACTATGCTTATTAACATTACAATTGCGATCATTATGATTATTGCAGTTATTATGATGATCTCTATGATTATTATGGTTGTTAGTATGATTATTATGATCACCATTCTGATTCTTATGGCTATTGTGATTTTTATGGCTATTATGACTATTATAATGATTATTACGATTATTTCCAAGTTCATTATTGTTATTATTACGACTATTATGGTTATTATGGCTATTATGACAATTATGGTTGATATGGCTAGTATAATGTATATTATGATTATTTCCGAACCCAGTATGGTTATTATTATGATTATTATTGTTATTACGGATCTTGGTATAATTATCATCGATATTGTGATCATCATTAAGATTATTATGGTTACTATGATTATTGTGACTATTGCTATGCTTATTAACATTACAATTACGATTATTATGATTATTGTAGTTATTATGATGATCACTATGGTTATTATAGTTGTTAGTATGATTATCAGGATCAACATTCAGATTATTATGGCTATTATGATCTTTATGGTTATTATTGCTATTATAATGATAAATATGATTATTTCCAAGTTTATTATGGGTATTATTATGACTAGTATGATTATTATAGTTATTATGATTATTATGGCTAGTATAATGCTTATTCTGATTATTTCCAAGCTTATTATGGTTATTACTATAATTATTATGATTATTATGGTTATTATGATTATTATGGTTACTGTGGCTAGTATAACGGTTATTATGATTATTTCAAAGCTTATTATGTTTATTATTATGGTTACTATGCTTATTATGGAACTTGGTACAATTATGATGTATATCATGATCATCATTAAGATCATTATGGTTATTGCGATTATTATGACTATTATGATTATTCTAGTTACTATGATTATTATGGTTATTATGGCTAGTGTAAAGGTTATTATGATTATTTCAAAGCTTATTATGTTTATTATTATGATTACTCTGATTATTATATGTCTAGGTATAATTATGATGAATATTATGGTCATCATTGAGATCATTATGATTATTAAGATGATTATGGTTATTACGTTAATAATAATGATTATTAATGTTATTTCCATGACTATTCTGTTTATTATGATGATTACTATGATCATTATGGTTGTTAGCATGATTATTATGATCACCATTCAGATTATTATGGCTATTGTGATTTTTATGGCTATTATGGCTATTGTAATTATTATTACGATTATTTCCAAGTTCATTATGGTTATTATTACGACTATTATGATTATTATGGCTACTATGACTATTATGGTTGTTATGGCTAGTATAATGTATATTACGATTATTTCCGAACCCATTATGGTTATTATTATGATTATTATGATTATTACGGACCTTGATGTAATTATCATGAATATTATGGTCATCATTAAGATTATTACGGTTACTATGGTTATTGTGATTATTGCTAAGCTTACTAACATTACAATTACGATTATTATGATTATTGTAGTTATTATGATGATCACTATGATCATAATTGTTGTTAGTATGATTATTATGATCACCATTCTGATTATTATGGCTATTGTGATTTTTATGGCTGTTATGACTATTATAATTATTATTACGCTTATTTCCGAGTTCATTATTGTTATTATTACGACTATTATGATTATTATGTCTATTATGACTATTATGGTTGATATGGCTAGTATAATGTATACTATGATTATTTCCGAACCCATTATGGTTATTATTATGATTATTATGATTATTACGGATCTTGGTATAATTATCATGGATATTATGATCATCATTAAGATTATTATGGTTACTATGATTATTGTGATTATTGCTATGCTTATTAAAATTACAATTACGATTATTATGATTATTGTAGTCATTATGATGATCACTATGATTATTATAGTTGTTAGTATGATTATCAGGATCAACATTCAGATTATTATGGCTATTATGATCTTTATGGTTATTATTGCTATTATAATGATAAATATGATTATTTCCAAGTTTATTATGGGTATTATTATGACTAGTATGATTATTATAATTATTATGATTATTATGGCTAGTATAATGCTTATTCTGATTATTTCCAAGCTTATTATGGTTATTACTATAATTATTATGATTATTATGGTTATTATGATTAGTATGGTTACTATGGCTAGTATAACGGTTATTATGATTATTTCAAAGCTTATTATGTTTATTATTATGATTACTCTGATTATTATATGTCTAGGTATAATTATGATGAATATTATGGTCATCATTAAGATCATTATGGTTATTACGATGATTATGGTTATTACGTTAATAATAATGGTTATTAGGATTATTTCCATGACTATTCTGTTTATTATGATGATTACTATGATCATTATGGTTGTTAGTATTATTATTATGATCACCATTCTGATTATTATGCCTATTGTGATTTTTATGGCTATTATGACTATTGTAATGATTATTACGATTATTTCCAAGTTCATTATTGTTAATATTACGACTATTATGATTATTATGGCTATTATGACTATTATGGTTGTTATGGCTGGTATAATGTATATTATGATTATTTCCGAACCCATTATGTTTATTATTATGATTATTATTATTATTACGGATCTTGATGTAATTATCATGAATATTATGATCATCATTAAGATTATTATGGTTACTCTGATTATTGTGACTATTGCTATGCTTATTAACATTACAATTACGATTATTATGATTATTGCAGTTATTATGATGATCACTGTGATTATTATGGCTGTTAGTATGATTATTATGTTCAACATTCAGATTATTATGGCTATTATGATTTTTATGGTTATTATTGCTATTATAATGATAAATATGATTATTTCCTAGTTTATTATGGTTATTATTATGACTATCATGATTATTATAGTTATTATGATTATTATGGCAAGCATAATGCTTATTATGATTACTTCCAAGCTTATTATGGTTATTACTATAATTATTATGAATATTATTGTTATTATGATTATTATGGTTACTGTGGCTAGTATAACGGTTATTATGATTATTTCAAAGCTTATTATGTTTATTATTATGGTTACTATGCTTATTATGGAACTTGGTACAATTATGATGTATATCATGATCATCATTAAGATCATTATGGTTATTGCGGTTATTATGACTATTATGATTATTCTAGTTATTATGATTATTGTGGTTATTATGGCTAGTATAAAGGTTATTATGATTATTTCAAAGCTTATTATGTTTATTATTATGATTACTCTGATTATTATATGTCTAGGTATAATTATGATGAATATTATGGTCATCATTAAGATCATTACGGTTATTACGATGATTGTGGTTATTACGTTAATAATAATGGTTATTCAGATTATTTCCATGACTATTCTGTTTATTATGATGATTACTATGATCAATATGGTTGTTAGTATTATTATTATGATCACCATTCTGATTACTATGCCTATTGTGATTTTTATGGCTATTATGACTATTGTAATGATTATTACGATTATTTCCAAGTTCATTATTGTTATTATTACGACTATTATGATTATTATGGCTATTATGACTATTATGGTTGTTATGGCTAGTATAATGTATATTATGATTATTTCCGAACCCATTATGGTTATTATTATGATTATTATGATTATTACGGACCTTGATGTAATTATCATGAATATTATGATCATCATTAAGATTATTACGGTTACTATGGTTATTGTGATTATTGCTAAGCTTACTAACATTACAATTACGATTATTATGATTATTGTAGTTAGTATGATGATCACTATGGTCATAATGGTTGTTAGTATGATTATTATGATCACCATTCTGATTATTATGGCTATTGTGATTTTTATGGCTATTATGACTATTATAATTATTATTACGATTATTTCCGAGTTCATTATTGTTATTATTTCGACTATTATGATTATTTTGGCTGTTATGACTATTATGGTTGATATGGCTAGTATAATGTATATTATGATTATTTCCGAACCCAGTATGGTTATTATTATGATTATTATGATTATTACGGATCTTGGTATAATTATCATGGATATTATGATCATCATTAAGATTATTATGGTTACTATGATTATTGTGATTATTGCTATGCTTATTAACATTACAATTGCGATCATTATGATTATTGCAGTTATTATGATGATCTCTATGATTATTATGGTTGTTAGTATGATTATTATGATCACCATTCTGATTCTTATGGCTATTGTGATTTTTATGGCTATTATGACTATTATAATGATTATTACGATTATTTCCAAGTTCATTATTGTTATTATTACGACTATTATGGTTATTATGGCTATTATGACAATTATGGTTGATATGGCTAGTATAATGTATATTATGATTATTTCCGAACCCAGTATGGTTATTATTATGATTATTATTGTTATTACGGATCTTGGTATAATTATCATCGATATTGTGATCATCATTAAGATTATTATGGTTACTATGAGTATTGTGATTATTGCTATGCTTATTAACATTACAATTACGATTATTATGATTATTGTAGTTATTATGATGATCACTATGATTATTATAGTTGTTAGTATGATTATCAGGATCAACATTCAGATTATTATGGCTATTATGATCTTTATGGTTATTATTGCTATTATAATGATAAATATGATTATTTCCAAGTTTATTATGGGTATTATTATGACTAGTATGATTATTATAGTTATTATGATTATTATGGCTAGTATAATGCTTATTCTGATTATTTCCAAGCTTATTATGGTTATTACTATAATTATTATGATTATTATGGTTATTATGATTAGTATGGTTACTATGGCTAGTATAACGGTTATTATGATTATTTCAAAGCTTATTATGTTTATTATTATGATTACTCTGATTATTATATGTCTAGATATAATTATGATGAATATTATGGTCATCATTAAGATCATTATGGTTATTACGATGATTATGGTTATTACGTTAATAATAATAGTTATTAAGATTATTTCCATGACTATTCTGTTTATTATGATGATTACTATGATCATTATGGTTGTTAGTATTATTATTATGATCACCATTCTGATTATTATGCCTATTGTGATTTTTATGGTTATTATGACTAATGTAATTATTATTACGATTATTTCCAAGTTCATTATTGTTATTATTACGACTATTATGATTATTATGGCTATTATGACTATTATGGTTGTTATGGCTAGTATAATGTATATTATAATTATTTCCGTACCCAGTATGGTTATTATTATGATTATTATGATTATTACGGATCTTGGTATAATTATCATGGATATTATGATCATCATTAAGATTATTATGGTTACAATGGTTATTGTGATTATTGCTATGCTTATTAACATTACAATTACGATTATTATGATTATTGTAGTTATTATGATGATCACTATGATTATTATTGCTGTTAGTATGATGATTATGATCAACATTCTGATTATTATGGCTATTATGATTTTTATGGTTATTATTGCTATTATAATGATAAATATGATTATTTGCAAGTTTATTATGGTTATTATTATGACTATTATGATTATTATAGTTATTATGATTATTATGATTATTATGGCTAGTATAATGCTTATTATGATTACTTCCAAGCTTATTATGGTTATTATTATAATTATTATGATTATTATGGTTATTATGATTATTATGGCTACTATGGCTAGTATAACGGTTATTATGATTATTTCAAAGCTTCTTATGTTTATTATTATGGTTACTATGCTTATTATGGAACTTGGTACAATTATGATGTATATCATGATCATCATTAAGATCATTATGGTTATTGCGATTATTATGACTATTATGATTATTCTAGTTACTATGATTATTATGGTTATTATGGCTAGTATAAAGGTTATTATGATTATTTCAAAGCTTATTATGTTTATTATTATGATTACTCTGATTATTATATGTCTAGGTATAATTATGATGAATATTATGGTCATCATTGAGATCATTATGATTATTAAGATGATTATGGTTATTACGTTAATAATAATGACTATTAATGTTATTTCCATGACTATTCTGTTTATTATGATGATTACTATGATCATTATGGTTGTTAGCATGATTATTATGATCACCATTCAGATTATTATGGCTATTGTGATTTTTATGGCTATTATGGCTATTGTAATTATTATTACGATTATTTCCAAGTTCATTATGGTTATTATTACGACTATTATGATTATTATGGCTACTATGACTATTATGGTTGTTATGGCTAGTATAATGTATATTACGATTATTTCCGAACCCATTATGGTTATTATTATGATTATTATGATTATTACGGACCTTGATGTAATTATCATGAATATTATCATCATCATTAAGATTATTACGGTTACTATGGTTATTGTGATTATTGCTAAGCTTACTAACATTACAATTACGATTATTATGATTATTGTAGTTATTATGATGATCACTATGATCATAATTGTTGTTAGAATGATTATTATGATCACCATTCTGATTATTATGGCTATTGTGATTTTTATGGCTGTTATGACTATTATAATTATTATTACGCTTATTTCCGAGTTCATTATTGTTATTATTACGACTATTATGATTATTATGTCTATTATGACTATTATGGTTGATATGGCTAGTATAATGTATACTATGATTATTTCCGAACCCATTATGGTTATTATTATGATTATTATGATTATTACGGATCTTGGTATAATTATCATGGATATTATGATCATCATTAAGATTATTATGGTTACTATGATTATTGTGATTATTGCTATGCTTATTAAAATTACAATTACGATTATTATGATTATTGTAGTCATTATGATGATCACTATGATTATTATAGTTGTTCGTGTGATTATCAGGATCAACATTCAGATTATTATGGCTATTATGATCTTTATGGTTATTATTGCTATTATAATGATAAATATGATTATTTCCAAGTTTATTATGGGTATTATTATGACTAGTATGATTATTATAATTATTATGATTATTATGGCTAGTATAATGCTTATTCTGATTATTTCCAAGCTTATTATGGTTATTACTATAATTATTATGATTATTATGGTTATTATGATTAGTATGGTTACTATGGCTAGTATAACGGTTATTATGATTACTTCAAAGCTTATTATGTTTATTATTATGATTACTCTGATTATTATATGTCTAGGTATAATTATGATGAATATTATGGTCATCATTGAGATCATTATGGTTATTACGATGATTATGGTTATTACGTTAATAATAATAGTTATTAAGATTATTTCCATGACTATTCTGTTTATTATGATGATTACTATGATCATTATGGTTGTTAGTATTATTATTATGATCACCATTCTGATTATTATGCCTATTGTGATTTTTATGGTTATTATGACTAATGTAATTATTATTACGATTATTTCCAAGTTCATTATTGTTATTATTACGACTATTATGATTATTATGGCTATTATGACTATTATGGTTGTTATGGCTAGTATAATGTATATTATAATTATTTCCGTACCCAGTATGGTTATTATTATGATTATTATGATTATTACGGATCTTGGTATAATTATCATGGATATTATGATCATCATTAAGATTATTATGGTTACAATGGTTATTGTGATTATTGCTATGCTTATTAACATTACAATTACGATTATTATGATTATTGTAGTTATTATGATGATCACTATGATTATTATTGCTGTTAGTATGATGATTATGATCAACATTCTGATTATTATGGCTATTATGATTTTTATGGTTATTATTGCTATTATAATGATAAATATGATTATTTGCCAGTTTATTATGGTTATTATTATGAATATTATGATTATTATAGTTATTATGATTATTATGATTATTATGGCTAGTATAATGCTTATTATGATTACTTCCAAGCTTATTATGGTTATTATTATAATTATTATGATTATTATGGTTATTATGATTATTATGGCTACTGTGGCTAGTATAACGGTTATTATGATTATTTCAAAGCTTCTTATGTTTATTATTATGATTACTCTGATTATTATATGTCTAGGTATAATTATGATGAATATTATGGTCATCATTAAGATCATTATGGTTATTACGATGATTATGGTTATTACGTTAATAATAATAGTTATTAAGATTATTTCCATGACTATTCTGTTTATTATGATGATTACTATGATCATTATGGTTGTTAGTATTATTATTATGATCACCATTCTGATTATTATGCCTATTGTGATTTTTATGGCTATTATGACTATTGTAATGATTATTACGATTATTTCCAAGTTCATTATTGTTAATATTACGACTATTATGATTATTATGGCTATCATGACTATTATGGTTGTTATGGCTGGTATAAAGTATATTATGACTATTTCCGAAACTATTATGGTTATTATTATGAATATTATGATTATTACGGGTCTTGGTATAATTATCATGGATATTATGATCATCATTAAGATTATTATGGTTACTCTGATTATTGTGATTATTGCTATGCTTATTAACATTACAATTACGATTATTATGATTATTGTAGTTATTATGATGATCACTATGACTATTATGGCTGTTAGTATGATTATTATGATCAACATTCTGATTAATATGGCTATTGTGATTTTTATGGCTATTGCGACTATTATAATAATTATTACGATTGTTTCCAAGTTCATTATTGTTATTATTATGAATATTATGATTATTATAGTTATTATGATTATTATGATTATTATGGCTAGTATAATGCTTATTATGATTACTTCCAAGCTTATTATGGTTATTATTATAATTATTATGATTATTATGGTTATTATGATTATTATGGCTACTGTGGCTAGTATAACGGTTATTATGATTATTTCAAAGCTTCTTATGTTTATTATTATGATCACTCCGATTATTATATGTCTAGGTATAATTATGATGAATATTATGGTCATCATTAAGATCATTATGGTTATTACGATGATTATGGTTATTACGTTAATAATAATGGTTATTAGGATTATTTCCATGACTATTCTGTTTATTATGATGATTACTATGATCATTATGGTTGTTAGTATTATTATTATGATCACCATTCTGATTATTATGCCTATTGTGATTTTTATGGCTATTATGACTATTGTAATGATTATTACGATTATTTCCAAGTTCATTATTGTTAATATTACGACTATTATGATTATTATGGCTATTATGACTATTATGGTTGTTATGGCTGGTATAATGTATATTATGATTATTTCCGAACCCATTATGGTTATTATTATGATTATTATGATTATTACGGATCTTGATGTAATTATCATGAATATTATGATCATCATTAAGATTATTATGGTTACTCTGATTATTGTGACTATTGCTATGCTTATTAACATTACAATTACGATTATTATGATTATTGCAGTTATTATGATGATCACTGTGATTATTATGGCTGTTAGTATGATTATTATGTTCAACATTCAGATTATTATGGCTATTATGATTTTTATGGTTATTATTGCTATTATAATGATAAATATGATTATTTCCTAGTTTATTATGGTTATTATTATGACTATCATGATTATTATAGTTATTATGATTATTATGGCAAGCATAATGCTTATTATGATTACTTCCAAGCTTATTATGGTTATTACTATAATTATTATGAATATTATTGTTATTATGATTATTATGGTTACTGTGGCTAGTATAACGGTTATTATGATTATTTCAAAGCTTATTATGTTTATTATTATGGTTACTATGCTTATTATGGAACTTGGTACAATTATGATGTATATCATGATCATCATTAAGATCATTATGGTTATTGCGATTATTATGACTATTATGATTATTCTAGTTATTATGATTATTGTGGTTATTATGGCTAGTATAAAGGTTATTATGATTATTTCAAAGCTTATTATGTTTATTATTATGATTACTCTGATTATTATATGTCTAGGTATAATTATGGTGAATATTATGGTCATCATTAAGATCATTATGGTTATTACGATGATTGTGGTTATTACGTTAATAATAATGGTTATTCAGATTATTTCCATGACTATTCTGTTTATTATGATGATTACTATGATCAATATGGTTGTTAGTATTATTATTATGATCACCATTCTGATTACTATGCCTATTGTGATTTTTATGGCTATTATGACTATTGTAATGATTATTACGATTATTTCCAAGTTCATTATTGTTATTATTACGACTATTATGATTATTATGGCTATTATGACTATTATGGTTGTTATGGCTAGTATAATGTATATTATGATTATTTCCGAACCCATTATGGTTATTATTATGATTATTATGATTATTACGGACCTTGATGTAATTATCATGAATATTATGATCATCATTAAGATTATCACGGTTACTATGGTTATTGTGATTATTGCTAAGCTTACTAACATTACAATTACGATTATTATGATTATTGTAGTTAGTATGATGATCACTATGGTCATAATGGTTGTTAGTATGATTATTATGATCACCATTCTGATTATTATGGCTATTGTGATTTTTATGGCTATTATGACTATTATAATTATTATTACGATTATTTCCGAGTTCATTATTGTTATTATTACGACTATTATGATTATTATGGCTATTATGACTATTATGGTCGTTATGGCTGATATAATGTATATTATGATTATTTCCTTACCCATTATGGTTATTATTATGATTATTATGATTATTACGGATCTTGATGTAATTATCATGAATATTATGACCATCATTAAGATTATTATGGTTACTCTGATTATTGTAATTATTGCTATGCTTATTAACATTACAATTACGATTATTATGATTATTGTAGTTATTATGATGATCACAATGATTATTATGGCTGTTAGTATGATTAATATGATCAACATTCAGATTATTATGGCTATTATGATTTTTATGGTTATTATTGCTATTATAATGATAAATATGATTATTTGCCAGTTTATTATGGTTATTATTATGAATATTATGATTATTATAGTTATTATGATTATTATGATTATTATGGCTAGTATAATGCTTATTATGATTACTTCCAAGCTTATTATGGTTATTATTATAATTATTATGATTATTATGGTTATTATGATTATTATGGCTACTGTGGCTAGTATAACGGTTATTATGATTATTTCAAAGCTTCTTATGTTTATTATTATGATTACTCTGATTATTATATGTCTAGGTATAATTATGATGAATATTATGGTCATCATTAAGATCATTATGGTTATTACGATGATTATGGTTATTACGTTAATAATAATAGTTATTAAGATTATTTCCATGACTATTCTGTTTATTATGATGATTACTATGATCATTATGGTTGTTAGTATTATTATTATGATCACCATTCAGATTATTATGGCTATTGTGATTTTTATGGCTATTATGGCTATTGTAATTATTATTACGATTATTTCCAAGTTCATTATGGTTATTATTACGACTATTATGATTATTATGGCTACTATGACTATTATGGTTGTTATGGCTAGTATAATGTATATTATAATTATTTCCGTACCCAGTATGGCTATTATTATGATTATTATGATTATTACGGATCTTGGTATAATTATCATGGATATTATGATCATCATTAAGATTATTATGGTTACAATGGTTATTGTGATTATTGCTATGCTTATTAACATTACAATTACGATTATTATGATTATTGTAGTTATTATGATGATCACTATGATTATTATTGCTGTTAGTATGATGATTATGATCAACATTCTGATTATTATGGCTATTATGATTTTTATGGTTATTCTTGCTATTATAATGATAAATATGATTATTTGCAAGTTTATTATGGTTATTATTATGACTATTATGATTATTATAGTTATTATGATTATTATGATTATTATGGCTAGTATAATGCTTATTATGATTACTTCCAAGCTTATTATGGTTATTATTATAATCATTATGATTATTATGGTTATTATGATTATTATGGCTACTATGGCTAGTATAACGGTTATTATGATTATTTCAAAGCTTCTTATGTTTATTATTATGATTACTCTGATTATTATATGTCTACGTATAATTATGATGAATATTATGGTCATCATTAAGATCATTATGGTTATTACGATGATTATGGTTATTACGTTAATAATAATGGTTATTAAGATTATTTCCATGACTATTCTGTTTATTATGATGATTACTATGATCATTATGGTTGTTAGTATTATTATTATGATCACCATTCTGATTATTATGCCTATTGTGATTTTTATGGCTGTTATGACTATTGTAATGATTATTACGATTATTTCCAAGTTCATTATTGTTATTATTACGACTATTATGATTATTATGGCTGTTATGACTATTATGGTTGATATGGCTAGTATAATGTATATTATGATTATTTCCGAACCCAGTATGGTTATTATTATGGTTATTATGATTATTACGGATCTTGGTATAATTATCATGGATATTATGATCATCATTAAGATTATTACGGTTACTCTGGTTATTGTGATTATTGCTAAGCTTATTAACATTACAATTACGATTATTATGATTATTGTAGTTATTATGATGATCACTATGATTATTATGGTTGTTAGTATGATTATTAGGATCAACATTCAGATTATTATGGCTATTATGATCTTTATGGTTATTATTGCTATTATAATGGTAAATATGATTATTTCCAAGTTTATTATGGGTATTATTATGACTAGTATGATTATTATAGTTATAATGATTATTATGGCTTGTATAATGCTTATTATGATTATTTCCAAGCTTATTATGGTTATTACTATAATTATTATGATTATTATGGTTATTATGATTATTATGGTTAATATGGCTAGTATAACGGTTATTATGATTATTTCAAAGCTTATTATGTTGATTATTATGGTTACTATGATTATTATGGATCTTGGTATAATTATGATGAATATCATGATCATCATTAAGATCATTATGGTTATTGCGATTATTACGACTATTATGATTATTCTAGTTATTATGATTATTATGGTTATTATGGCTAGTATAAAGGTTATTATGATTATTTCAAAGCTTATTATGTTTATTATTATGATTACTCTGATTATTATATGTCTTAGTATAATTATGATAAATATTATGGTCATCATTAAGATCTTTATGGTTCTTACGATGATTATGGTTATTACGTTAATAATAATGATTATTAAGATTATTTCCATGACGATTCTGTTTATTATGATGATTACTATGATCATTATGGTTGTTAGTATGATTATTATGATCACCATTCAGATTATTATGGCTATTGCGATTTTTATGGCTATTATGCTTATTGTAATGATTATTACTATTATTTCCAAGTTCATTATGGTTATTATTACGACTATTATGATTATTATGGCTATTATGACTATTATGGTTGTTATGGCTAGTATAATGTATATTATGATTATTTCCGAACCCATTATGGTTATTATTATGATTATTATGATTATTACGGACCTTGATGTAATTATCATGAATATTATGATCATCATTAAGATTATTACGGTTACTATGGCTATTCTGATTATTGCTAAGCTTACTAACATTACAATTACGATTATTATGATTATTGTAGTTATTATGATGATCACTATGATCATAATGGTTGTTAGTATGATTATCAGGATCAACATTCAGATTATTATGGCTATTATGATCTTTATGGTTATTATTGCTATTATAATGATAAATATGACTATTTCCAAGTTTATTATGGTTATCATTATGACTATTATGATTATTATAGATATTATGATTATTATGGCTAGTATAATGCTTATTATGGTTATTTCCAAGCTTATTATGGTTATTATTATAATTATTATGATTATTATTGTTATTATGATTAGTATGGTTACTATGGCTAGTATAACGGTTATTATAATTATTTCAAGCTTATTATGTTTATTATTATGATTACTCAGATTATTATATGTCTAGGAATAATTATGATGAATATTATGGCCATCATTAAGATCATTATGCTTATTACGATGATTATGGTCATTACGTTAATAATAATGGTTATTAAGATTATTTCCATGACTATTCAGTTTATTATGATGATTACTATGATCATTATGGTTGTTAGTTTTATTATTATGATCACCATTCTGATTATTATCGCTATTGTGATTTTTATGGCTATTATGGCTATTGTAATGATTATTACGATTATTTCCAAGTTCATTATTGTTATTATTACGACTATTATGATTATTATGGCTATTATGACTATTATGGTTGTTATGGCTAGTATAATGTATATTATGATTATTTCCGAACCCATTATGGTTATTATTATGATTATTATGATTATTACGGATCTTGATATTAATTATCATGTATATTATGATCGTCATTTAGATTATTACGGTTACTCTGGTTATTGTGATTATTGCTAAGCTTATTAACATTACAATTACGATTATTATGATTATTGTAGTTATTATGATGATCACTATGATTATTATAGTTGTCAGTATGATTATCAGGATCAACATTCAGATTATTATGGCTATTATGATCTTTATGGTTATTATTGCTATTATAATGATAAATATGATTATTTCCAAGTTTATTATGGGTATTATTATGACTAGTATGATTATTATAGTTATAATGATTATTATGGCTAGTATAATGCTTATTTTGAGTATTTCCAAGCTTATTATGGTTATTACTATAATTATTATGATTATTATGGTTATTATGATTATTATGGTTAATATGGCTAGTATAACGGTTATTATGATTATTTCAAAGCTTATTATGTTGATTATTATGGTTACTATGATTATTATGGATCTTGGTATAATTATGATGAATATCATGATCATCATTAAGATCATTATGGTTATTGCGATTATTACGACTATTATGATTATTCTAGTTATTATGATTATTATGGTTATTATGGCTAGTATAAAGGTTATTATGATTATTTCAAAGCTTATTATGTTTATTATTATGATTACTCTGATTATTATATGTCTTAGTATAATTATGATAAATATTATGGTCATCATTAAGATCTTTATGGTTATTACGATGATTATGGTTATTACGTTAATAATAATGATTATTAAGATTATTTCCATGACGATTCTGTTTATTATGATGATTACTATGATCATTATGGTTGTTAGTATGATTATTATGATCACCATTCAGATTATTATGGCTATTGCGATTTTTATGGCTATTATGCTTATTGTAATGATTATTACTATTATTTCCAAGTTCATTATGGTTATTATTACGACTATTATGATTATTATGGCTATTATGACTATTATGGTTGTTATGGCTAGTATAATGTATATTATGATTATTTCCGAACCCATTATGGTTATTATTATGATTATTATGATTATTACGGGTCTTGGTATAATTATCATGGATATTATGATCATCATTAAAATTATTATGGTTACTCTGATTATTGTGACTATTGCTATGCTTATTAACATTACAATTACGATTATTATGATTATTGCAGTTATTATGATGATCACTGTGATTATTATGGCTGTTAGTATGATTATTATGTTCAACATTCAGATTATTATGGCTATTATGATTTTTATGGTTATTATTGCTATTAAAATGATAAATATGATTATTTCCAAGTTTATTATGGTTATTATTATGACTATCATGATTATTATAGTTATTATGATTATTATGACTATTATGGCTAGTATAATGCTTATTATGATTATTTCCAAGCTTATTATGGTTATTATTATAATTATTATGATTATTATGGTTATTATGATTAGTATGGCTACTATGGCTAGTATAACGGTTATTATGATTATTTCAAAGCTTATTATGTTTATTATTATGATTACTCTGATTATTATATGTCTAGGTATAATTATGATGAATATTATGGCCATCATTAAGATCATTATGCTTATTACGATGATTATGGTCATTACGTTAATAATAATGGTTATTAAGATTATTTCCATGACTATTCAGTTTATTATGATGATTACTATGATCATTATGGTTGTTAGTTTTATTATTATGATCACCACTCTGATTATTATGGCTATTGTGATTTTTATGGCTATTATGGCTATTGTAATGATTATTACGATTATTTCCAAGTTCAATATTGTTATTATTACGACTATTATGATTACTATGGCTATTATGACTATTATGGTTGTTATGGCTAGTATAATGTATATTATGATTATTTCCGAACCCATTATGGTTATTATTATGATTATTATGATTATTACGGATCTTGGTATTAGTTATCATGAATATTATGATCATCATTAAGATTATTATGGTTACAATGGTTATTGTGATTATTGCTATGCTTATTAACATTACAATTACGATTATTATGATTATTGTAGTTATTATGATGATCACTATGATTATTATGGCTGTTAGTATGATGATTATGATCAACATTCTGATTATTATGGCTATTATGATTTTTATGGTTATTATTGCTATTATAATGATAAATTTGATTATTTGCAAGTTTATTATTGTTATTATTACGACTATTATGGTTATTATGGCTATTATGACAATTATGGTTGATATGGCTAGTATAATGTATATTATGATTATTTCCGAACCCAGTATGGTTATTATTATGATTATTATGATTATTACGGATCTTGGTATAATTATCATCGATATTGTGATCATCATTAAGATTATTATGGTTACTATGATTATTGTGATTATTGCTATGCTTATTAACATTACAATTACGATTAATATGATTATTGTAGTTATTATGATGATCACTATGATTACTATGGTTGTTAGTATGATTATGAGGATCAACATTCAGATTATTATGGCTATTATGATTTTTATGTTTATTATTGCTATTATAATGATAAATATGATTATTTCCAAGTTTATTATGGTTATTATTATGACTAGTATGATTATTATAATTATTATGATTATTATGGCTAGCATAATGCTTATTATGATTATTTCCAAGCTTATTATGGTTATTATTATAATTATTATGAATATTATTGTTATTATGATTATTATGGTTACTGCGGCTAGTATAACGGTTATTAATGATTATTTCAAAGCTTATTATGTTTATTATTATGGTTACTATGCTTATTATGGAACTTGGTACAATTATGATGTATATCATGATCATCATTAAGATCATTATGGTTATTGCGATTATTATGACTATTATGATTATACTAGTTATTATGATTATTATGGTTATTATGGCTAGTATAAAGGCTATTATGATTATTTCAAAGCTTATTATGTTTATTATTATGATTACTCTGATTATTATTTGTCTAGGTATAATTATGATGAATATTATGGTCATCATTGAGATCATTATGATTATTAAGATGATTATGGTAATTACGTTAATAATAATGATTATTAATGTTATTTCCATGACTGTTCTGTTTATTATGATGATTACTATGATCATTATGGTTGTCAGCATGATTATTATGATCACCATTCAGATTATTATCGCTATTGTGATTTTTATGGCTATTGTGGCTATTGTAATGATTATTACGATTATTTCCAAGTTCATTATGGTTATTATTACGACTATTATGATTATTATGGCTATTATGACTATTATGGTTGTTATGGCTAGTATAATGTATATTATGATTATTTCCGAACCCATTATGGATATTATTATGATTATTATGATTATTACGGACCTTGATGTAATTATCATGAATATTATGATCATCATTAAGATTATTACGGTTACTATGGTTATTGTGATTATTGCTAAGCTTACTAACATTACAATTACGATTATTATGATTATTGTAGTTATTATGATGATCACTATGATCATAATGGTTGTTAGTATGATTATTATGATCACCATTCTGATTATTATGGCTATTGTGATTTTTATGGCTATTATGACTATTATAACTATTATTACGATTATTTCCGAGTTCATTATTGTTATTATTACGACTATTATGATTATTATGTCTATTAGACTATTATGGTTGATATGGCTATTATAATGTATACTATGATTATTTCCGAACCCATTATGGTTATTATTATGATTATTATGATTATTACGGATCTTGGTATAATTATCATGGATATTATGATCATCATTAAGATTATTATGGTTACTATGATTATTGTGATTATTGCTATGCTTATTAAAATTACAATTACGATTATTATGATTATTGTAGTCATTATGATGATCACTATGATTATTATAGTTGTTAGTATGATTATCAGGATCAACATTCAGATTATTATGGCTATTATGATCTTTATGGTTATTATTGCTATTATAATGATAAATATGATTATTTCCAAGTTTATTATGGGTATTATTATGACTAGTATGATTATTATAATTATTATGATTATTATGGCTAGTATAATGCTTATTCTGATTATTTCCAAGCTTATTATGGTTATTACTATAATTATTATGATTATTATGGTTATTATGATTAGTATGGTTACTATGGCTAGTATAACGGTTATTATGATAATTTCAAAGCTTATTATGTTTATTATTATGATTACTCTGATTATTTTATGTCTAGGTATAATTATGATGAATATTATGGTCATCATTAAGATCATTATGGTTATTACGATGATTATGGTTATAACGTTAATAATAATGGTTATTAGGATTATTTCCATGACTATTCTGTTTATTATGATGATTACTATGATCATTATGGTTGTTAGTATTATTATTATGATCACCATTCTGATTATTATGCCTATTGTGATTTTTATGGCTATTATGACTATTGTAATGATTATTACGATTATTTCCAAGTTCATTATTGTTAATATTACGACTATTATGATTATTATGGCTATTATGACTATTATGGCTGTTATGGCTGGTATAATGTATATTATGATTATTTCCGAACCCATTATGGTTATTATTATGATTATTATGATTATTACGGGTCTTGGTATAATTATCATGGATATTATGATCATCATTAAAATTATTATGGTTACTCTGATTATTGTGACTATTGCTATGCTTATTAACATTACAATTACGATTATTATGATTATTGCAGTTATTATGATGATCACTGTGATTATTATGGCTGTTAGTATGATTATTATGTTCAACATTCAGATTATTATGGCTATTATGATTTTTATGGTTATTATTGCTATTAGAATGATAAATATGATTATTTCCAAGTTTATTATGGTTATTATTATGACTATCATGATTATTATAGTTATTATGATTATTATGACTATTATGGCTAGTATAATGCTTATTATGATTATTTCCAAGCTTATTATGGTTATTATTATAATTATTATGATTATTATGGTTATTATGATTAGTATGGCTACTATGGCTAGTATAACGGTTATTATGATTATTTCAAAGCTTATTATGTTTATTATTATGATTACTCTGATTATTATATGTCTAGGTATAATTATGATGAATATTATGGCCATCATTAAGATCATTATGCTTATTACGATGATTATGGTCATTACGTTAATAATAATGGTTATTAAGATTACTTCCATGACTATTCAGTTTATTATGATGATTACTATGATCATTATGGTTGTTAGTTTTATTATTATGATCACCATTCTGATTATTATGGCTATTGTGATTTTTATGGCTATTATGGCTATTGTAATGATTATCACGATTATTTCCAAGTTCAATATTGTTATTATTACGACTATTATGATTACTATGGCTATTATGACTATTATGGTTGTTATGGCTAGTATAATGTATATTATGATTATTTCCGAACCCATTATGGTTATTATTATGATTATTATGATTATTACGGATCTTGGTATTAGTTATCATGAATATTATGATCATCATTAAGATTATTATGGTTACAATGGTTATTGTGATTATTGCTATGCTTATTAACATTACAATTACGATTATTATGATTATTGTAGTTATTATGATGATCACTATGATTATTATGGCTGTTAGTATGATGATTATGATCAACATTCTGATTATTATGGCTATTATGATTTTTATGGTTATTATTGCTATTATAATGATAAATTTGATTATTTCCAAGTTTATTATGGGTATTATTATGACTAGTATGATTATTATAGTTATAATGATTATTATGGCTAGTATAATGCTTATTATGATTATTTCCAAGCTTATTATGGTTATTACTATAATTATTATGATTATTATGGTTATTATGATTATTATGGTTAATATGGCTAGTATAACGGTTATTATGATTATTTCAAAGCTTATTATGTTGATTATTATGGTTACTATGATTATTATGGATCTTGGTATAATTATGATGAATATCATGATCATCATTAAGATCATTATGGTTATTGCGATTATTACGACTATTATGATTATTCTAGTTATTATGATTATTATGGTTATTATGGCTAGTATAAAGGTTATTATGATTATTTCAAAGCTTATTATGTTTATTATTATGATTACTCTGATTATTATATGTCTTAGTATAATTATGATAAATATTATGGTCATCATTAAGATCTTTATGGTTATTACGATGATTATGGTTATTACGTTAATAATAATGATTATTAAGATTATTTCCATGACGATTCTGTTTATTATGATGATTACTATGATCATTATGGTTGTTAGTATGATTATTATGATCACCATTCAGATTATTATGGCTATTGCGATTTTTATGGCTATTATGCTTATTGTAATGATTATTACTATTATTTCCAAGTTCATTATGGTTATTATTACGACTATTATGATTATTATGGCTATTATGACTATTATGGTTGTTATGGCTAGTATAATGTATATTATGATTATTTCCGAACCCATTATGGTTATTATTATGATTATTATGATTATTACGGGTCTTGGTATAATTATCATGGATATTATGATCATCATTAAAATTATTATGGTTACTCTGATTATTGTGACTATTGCTATGCTTATTAACATTACAATTACGATTATTATGATTATTGCAGTTATTATGATGATCACTGTGATTATTATGGCTGTTAGTATGATTATTATGTTCAACATTCAGATTATTATGGCTATTATGATTTTTATGGTTATTATTGCTATTATAATGATAAATATGATTATTTCCAAGTTTATTATGGTTATTATTATGACTATCATGATTATTATAGTTATTATGATTATTATGACTATTATGGCTAGTATCATGCTTATTATGATTATTTCCAAGCTTATTATGGTTATTATTATAATTATTATGATTATTATGGTTATTATGATTAGTATGGCTACTATGGCTAGTATAACGGTTATTATGATTATTTCAAAGCTTATTATGTTTATTATTATGATTGCTCTGATTATTATATGTCTAGGTATAATTATGATGAATATTATGGCCATCATTGAGATCATTATGGTTATTACGATGATTATGGTTATTACGTTAATAATAATAGTTATTAAGATTATTTCCATGACTATTCTGTTTATTATGATGATTACTATGATCATTATGGTTGTTAGTATTATTATTATGATCACCATTCTGATTATTATGCCTATTGTGATTTTTATGGTTATTATGACTAATGTAATTATTATTACGATTATTTCCAAGTTCATTATTGTTATTATTACGACTATTATGATTATTATGTCTATTATGACTATTATGGTTGATATGGCTAGTATAATGTATACTATGATTATTTCCGAACCCATTATGGTTATTATTATGATTATTATGATTACTACGGATCTTGGTATAATTATCATGGATATTATGATCATCATTAAGATTATTATGGTTACTATGATTATTGTGATTATTGCTATGCTTATTAACATTACAATTACGATTATTATGATTATTGTAGTTATAATGATGATCACTATGATTATTATAGTTGTCAGTATGATTATCAGGATCAACATTCAGATTATTATGGCTATTATAATCTTTATGGTTATTATTGCTATTATAATGATAAATATGATTATTTCCAAGTTTATTATGGTTATTATTATGACTAGTATGATTATTATAATTATTATGATTATTATGGCAAGCATAATGCTTATTATGATTACTTCCAAGCTTATTATGGTTATTACTATAATTATTATGAATATTATTGTTATTATGATTATTATGGTTACTGTGGCTAGTATAACGGTTATTATGATTATTTCAAAGCTTATTATGTTTATTATTATGGTTACTATGCTTATTATGGAACTTGGTACAATTATGATGTATATCATGATCATCATTAAGATCATTATGGTTATTGCGATTATTATGACTATTATGATTATTCTAGTTATTATGATTATTATGGTTATTATGGCTAGTATAAAGGTTATTATGATTATTTCAAAGCTTATTATGTTTATTATTATGATTACTCTGATTATTATATGTCTAGGTATAATTATGATGAATATTATGGTCATCATTAAGATCATTATGGTTATTACGATGATTGTGGTTATTACGTTAATAATAATGGTTATTCAGATTATTTCCATGACTATTCTGTTTATTATGATGATTACTATGATCAATATGGTTGTTAGTATTATTATTATGATCACCATTCTGATTACTATGCCTATTGTGATTTTTATGGCTATTATGACTATTGTAATGATTATTACGATTATTTCCAAGTTCATTATTGTTATTATTACGACTATTATGATTATTATGGCTATTATGACTATTATGGTTGTTATGGCTAGTATAATGTATATTATGATTATTTCCGAACCCATTATGGTTATTATTATGATTATTATGATTATTACGGACCTTGATGTAATTATCATGAATATTATGATCATCATTAAGATTATTACGGTTACTATGGTTATTGTGATTATTGCTAAGCTTACTAACATTACAATTACGATTATTATGATTATTGTAGTTAGTATGATGATCACTATGGTCATAATGGTTGTTAGTATGATTATTATGATCACCATTCTGATTATTATGGCTATTGTGATTTTTATGGCTATTATGACTATTATAATTATTATTACGATTATTTCCGAGTTCATTATTGTTATTATTACGACTATTATGATTATTATGGCTATTATGACTATTATGGTTGTTATGGCTGATATAATGTATATTATGATTATTTCCTTACCCATTATGGTTATTATTATGATTATTATGATTATTACGGATCTTGATGTAATTATCATGAATATTATGACCATCATTAAGATTATTATGGTTACTCTGATTATTGTGATTATTGCTATGCTTATTAACATTACAATTACGATTATTATGATTATTGTAGTTATTACGATGATCACTATGATTATTATGGCTGTTAGTATGATTAATATGATCAACATTCAGATTATTATGGCTATTATGATTTTTATGGTTATTATTGCTATTATAATGATAAATATGATTATTTCCAAGTTTATTACGGTTATTATTATGACTATTATGATTATTTTAGTTATTATGATTAGTATGGTTACTATGGCTAGTATAACGGTTATTATGATTACTTCAAAGCTTATTATGTTTATTATTATGATTACTCTGATTATTATATGTCTAGGTATAATTATGATGAATATTATGGTCATCATTGAGATCATTATGGTTATTACGATGATTATGGTTATTACGTTAATAATAATAGTTATTAAGATTATTTCCATGACTATTCTGTTTATTATGATGATTACTATGATCATTATGGTTGTTAGTATTATTATTATGATCACCATTCTGATTATTATGCCTATTGTGATTTTTATGGTTATTATGACTAATGTAATTATTATTACGATTATTTCCAAGTTCATTATTGTTATTATTACGACTATTATGATTATTATGTCTATTATGACTATTATGGTTGATATGGCTAGTATAATGTATACTATGATTATTTCCGAACCCATTATGGTTATTATTATGATTATTATGATTACTACGGATCTTGGTATAATTATCATGGATATTATGATCATCATTAAGATTATTATGGTTACTATGATTATTGTGATTATTGCTATGCTTATTAACATTACAATTACGATTATTATGATTATTGTAGTTATAATGATGATCACTATGATTATTATAGTTGTCAGTATGATTATCAGGATCAACATTCAGATTATTATGGCTATTATAATCTTTATGGTTATTATTGCTATTATAATGATAAATATGATTATTTCCAAGTTTATTATGGTTATTATTATGACTAGTATGATTATTATAATTATTATGATTATTATGGCAAGCATAATGCTTATTATGATTACTTCCAAGCTTATTATGGTTATTACTATAATTATTATGAATATTATTGTTATTATGATTATTATGGTTACTGTGGCTAGTATAACGGTTATTATGATTATTTCAAAGCTTATTATGTTTATTATTATGGTTACTATGCTTATTATGGAACTTGGTACAATTATGATGTATATCATGATCATCATTAAGATCATTATGGTTATTGCGATTATTATGACTATTATGATTATTCTAGTTATTATGATTATTATGGTTATTATGGCTAGTATAAAGGTTATTATGATTATTTCAAAGCTTATTATGTTTATTATTATGATTACTCTGATTATTATATGTCTAGGTATAATTATGGTGAATATTATGGTCATCATTAAGATCATTATGGTTATTACGATGATTGTGGTTATTACGTTAATAATAATGGTTATTCAGATTATTTCCATGACTATTCTGTTTATTATGATGATTACTATGATCATTATGGTTGTTAGTATTATTATTATGATCACCATTCTGATTATTATGCCTATTGTGATTTTTATGGTTATTATGACTAATGTAATTATTATTACGATTATTTCCAGGTTCATTATTGTTATTTTTACGACTATTATGATTATTATGGCTATTATGACTATTATGGTTGTTATGGCTAGTATAATGTATATTATAATTATTTCCGTACCCAGTATGGTTATTATTATGATTATTATGATTATTACGGATCTTGGTATAATTATCATGGATATTATGATCATCATTAAGATTATTATGGTTACAATGGTTATTGTGATTATTGCTATGCTTATTAACATTACAATTACGATTATTATGATTATTGTAGTTATTATGATGATCACTATGATTATTATTGCTGTTAGTATGATGATTATGATCAACATTCTGATTATTATGGCTATTATGATTTTTATGGTTATTATTGCTATTATAATGATAAATATGATTATTTGCCAGTTTATTATGGTTATTATTATGACTATTATGATTATTATAGTTATTATGATTATTATGATTATTATGGCTAGTATAATGCTTATTATGATTACTTCCAAGCTTATTATGGTTATTATTATAATTATTATGATTATTATGGTTATTATGATTATTATGGCTACTATGGCTAGTATAACGGTTATTATGATTATTTCAAAGCTTCTTATGTTTATTATTATGATTACTCTGATTATTATATGTCTAGGTATACTTATGATGAATATTATGGTCATCATTAAGATCATTATGGTTATTACGATGATTATGGTTATTACGTTAATAATAATAGTTATTAAGATTATTTCCATGACTATTCTGTTTATTATGATGATTACTATGATCATTATGGTTGTTAGTATTATTATTATGATCACCATTCAGATTATTATGGCTATTGTGATTTTTATGGCTATTATGGCTATTGTAATTATTATTACGATTATTTCCAAGTTCATTATGGTTATTATTACGACTATTATGATTATTATGGCTACTATGACTATTATGGTTGTTATGGCTAGTATAATGTATATTATAATTATTTCCGTACCCAGTATGGTTATTATTATGATTATTATGATTATTACGGATCTTGGTATAATTATCATGGATATTATGATCATCATTAAGATTATTATGGTTACAATGGTTATTGTGATTATTGCTATGCTTATTAACATTACAATTACGATTATTATGATTATTGCAGTTATTATGATGATCACTATGATTATTATTGCTGTTAGTATGATGATTATGATCAACATTCTGATTATTATGGCTATTATGATTTTTATGGTTATTCTTGCTATTATAATGATAAATATGATTATTTGCAAGTTTATTATGGTTATTATTATGACTATTATGATTATTATAGTTATTATGATTATTATGATTATTATGGCTAGTATAATGCTTATTATGATTACTTCCAAGCTTATTATGGTTATTATTATAATCATTATGATTATTATGGTTATTATGATTATTATGGCTACTATGGCTAGTATAACGGTTATTATGATTATTTCAAAGCTTCTTATGTTTATTATTATGATTACTCTGATTATTATATGTCTACGTATAATTATGATGAATATTATGGTCATCATTAAGATCATTATGGTTATTACGATGATTATGGTTATTACGTTAATAATAATGGTTATTAAGATTATTTCCATGACTATTCTGTTTATTATGATGATTACTATGATCATTATGGTTGTTAGTATTATTATTATGATCACCATTCCGATTATTATGCCTATTGTGATTTTTATGGCTGTTATGACTATTGTAATGATTATTACGATTATTTCCAAGTTCATTATTGTTATTATTACGACTATTATGATTATTATGGCTGTTATGACTATTATGGTTGATATGGCTAGTATAATGTATATTATGATTATTTCCGAACCCAGTATGGTTATTATTATGGTTATTATGATTATTACGGATCTTGGTATAATTATCATGGATATTATGATCATCATTAAGATTATTACGGTTACTCTGGTTATTGTGATTATTGCTAAGCTTATTAACATTACAATTACGATTATTATGATTATTGTAGTTATTATGATGATCACTATGATTATTATGGTTGTTAGTATGATTATTAGGATCAACATTCAGATTATTATGGCTATTATGATCTTTATGGTTATTATTGCTATTATAATGGTAAATATGATTATTTCCAAGTTTATTATGGGTATTATTATGACTAGTATGATTATTATAGTTATAATGATTATTATGGCTAGTATAATGCTTATTATGATTATTTCCAAGCTTATTATGGTTATTACTATAATTATTATGATTATTATGGTTATTATGATTATTATGGTTAATATGGCTAGTATAACGGTTATTATGATTATTTCAAAGCTTATTATGTTGATTATTATGGTTACTATGATTATTATGGATCTTGGTATAATTATGATGAATATCATGATCATCATTAAGATCATTATGGTTATTGCGATTATTACGACTATTATGATTATTCTAGTTATTATGATTATTATGGTTATTATGGCTAGTATAAAGGTTATTATGATTATTTCAAAGCTTATTATGTTTATTATTATGATTACTCTGATTATTATATGTCTTAGTATAATTATGATAAATATTATGGTCATCATTAAGATCTTTATGGTTATTACGATGATTATGGTTATTACGTTAATAATAATGATTATTAAGATTATTTCCATGACGATTCTGTTTATTATGATGATTACTATGATCATTATGGTTGTTAGTATGATTATTATGATCACCATTCAGATTATTATGGCTATTGCGATTTTTATGGCTATTATGCTTATTGTAATGATTATTACTATTATTTCCAAGTTCATTATGGTTATTATTACGACTATTATGATTATTATGGCTATTATGACTATTATGGTTGTTATGGCTAGTATAATGTATATTATGATTATTTCCGAACCCATTATGGTTATTATTATGATTATTATGATTATTACGGGTCTTGGTATAATTATCATGGATATTATGATCATCATTAAAATTATTATGGTTACTCTGATTATTGTGACTATTGCTATGCTTATTAACATTACAATTACGATTATTATGATTATTGCAGTTATTATGATGATCACTGTGATTATTATGGCTGTTAGTATGATTATTATGTTCAACATTCAGATTATTATGGCTATTATGATTTTTATGGTTATTATTGCTATTATAATGATAAATATGATTATTTCCAAGTTTATTATGGTTATTATTATGACTATCATGATTATTATAGTTATTATGATTATTATGACTATTATGGCTAGTATAATGCTTATTATGATTATTTCCAAGCTTATTATGGTTATTATTATAATTATTATGATTATTATGGTTATTATGATTAGTATGGCTACTATGGCTAGTATAACGGTTATTATGATTATTTCAAAGCTTATTATGTTTATTATTATGATTACTCTGATTATTATATGTCTAGGTATAATTATGATGAATATTATGGCCATCATTAAGATCATTATGCTTATTACGATGATTATGGTCATTACGTTAATAATAATGGTTATTAAGATTATTTCCATGACTATTCAGTTTATTATGATGATTACTATGATCATTATGGTTGTTAGTTTTATTATTATGATCACCATTCTGATTATTATGGCTATTGTGATTTTTATGGCTATTATGGCTATTGTAATGATTATTACGATTATTTCCAAGTTCAATATTGTTATTATTACGACTATTATGATTACTATGGCTATTATGACTATTATGGTTGTTATGGCTAGTATAATGTATATTATGATTATTTCCGAACCCATTATGGTTATTATTATGATTATTATGATTATCACGGATCTTGGTATTAGTTATCATGAATATTATGATCATCATTAAGATTATTATGGTTACATTGGTTATTGTGATTATTGCTATGCTTATTAACATTACAATTACGATTATTATGATTATTGTAGTTATTATGATGATCACTATGATTATTATGGCTGTTAGTATGATGATTATGATCAACATTCTGATTATTATGTCTATTATGATTTTTATGGTTATTATTGCTATTATAATGATAAATTTGATTATTTGCAAGTTTATTATTGTTATTATTACGACTATTATGGTTATTATGGCTATTATGACAATTATGGTTGATATGGCTAGTATAATGTATATTATGATTATTTCCGAACCTAGTATGGTTATTATTATGATTATTATGATTATTACGGATCTTGGTATAATTATCATCGATATTGTGATCATCATTAAGATTATTATGGTTACTATGATTATTGTGATTATTGCTATGCTTATTAACATTACAATTACGATTAATATGATTATTGTAGTTATTATGATGATCACTATGATTACTATGGTTGTTAGTATGATTATGAGGATCAACATTCAGATTATTATGGCTATTATGATTTTTATGGTTATTATTGCTATTATAATGATAAATATGATTATTTCCAAGTTTATTATGGTTATTATTATGACTAGTATGATTATTATAATTATTATGATTATTATGGCTAGCATAATGCTTATTATGATTATTTCCAAGCTTATTATGGTTATTATTATAATTATTATGAATATTATTGTTATTATGATTATTATGGTTACTGTGGCTAGTATAACGGTTATTAATGATTATTTCAAAGCTTATTATGTTTATTATTATGGTTACTATGCTTATTATGGAACTTGGTACAATTATGATGTATATCATGATCATCATTAAGATCATTATGGTTATTGCGATTATTATGACTATTATGATTATACTAGTTATTATGATTAATATGGTTATTATGGCTAGTATAACGGTTATTATGATTATTTCAAAGCTTATTATGTTTATTATTATGATTACTCTGATTATTATTTGTCTAGGTATAATTATGATGAATATTATGGTCATCATTGAGATCATTATGATTATTAAGATGATTATGGTTATTACGTTAATAATAATGATTATTAATGTTATTTCCATGACTGTTCTGTTTATTATGATGATTACTATGATCATTATGGTTGTTAGCATGATTATTATGATCACCATTCAGATTATTATGGCTATTGTGATTTTTATGGCTATTATGGCTATTGTAATGATTATTACGATTATTTCCAAGTTCATTATTGTTAATATTACGACTATTATGATTATTATGGCTATTATGACTATTATGGTTGTTATGGCTGGTATAATGTATATTATGATTATTTCCGAACCCATTATGGTTATTATTATGATTATTATGATTATTACGGATCTTGATGTAATTATCATGAATATTATGATCATCATTAAGATTATTATGGTTACTCTGATTATTGTGACTATTGCTATGCTTATTAACATTACAATTACGATTATTATGATTATTGCAGTTATTATGATGATCACTGTGATTATTATGGCTGTTAGTATGATTATTATGTTCAACATTCAGATTATTATGGCTATTATGATTTTTATGGTTATTATTGCTATTATAATGATAAATATGATTATTTCCTTGTTTATTATGGTTATTATTATGACTATCATGATTATTATAGTTATTATGATTATTATGATTATTATGGCTAGTATAATGCTTATTATGATTATTTCAAAGCTTATTATGGTTATTATTATAATTGTTATGATTATTACGGTTATTATGATTAGTATGGCTACTATGGCCAGTATAACGGTTATTATGATTATTTCAAAGCTTATTATGTTTATTATTATGATTACTCTGATTATTATATGTCTAGGAATAATTATGATGAATATTATGGCCATCATTAAGATCATTATGCTTATTACGATGATTATGGTCATTACGTTAATAATAATGATTATTAAGATTATTTCCATGACGATTCTGTTTATTATGATGATTACTATGATCATTATGGTTGTTAGTATGATTATTATGATCACCATTCAGATTATTATGGCTATTGCGATTTTTATGGCTATTATGCTTATTGTAATGATTATTACTATTATTTCCAAGTTCATTATGGTTATTATTACGACTATTATGATTATTATGGCTATTATGACTATTATGGTTGTTATGGCTAGTATAATGTATATTATGATTATTTCCGAACCCATTATGGTTATTATTATGATTATTATGATTATTACGGACCTTGATGTAATTATCATGAATATTATGATCATCATTAAGATTATTACGGCTACTATGGTTATTGTGATTATTGCTAAGCTTACTAACATTACAATTACGATTATTATGATTATTGTAGTTATTATGATGATCACTATGATCATAATGGTTGTTAGTATGATTATCAGGATCAACATTCAGATTATTATGGCTATTATGATCTTTATGGTTATTATTGCTATTATAATGATAAATATGACTATTTCCAAGTTTATTATGGTTATCATTATGACTATTATGATTATTATAGATATTATGATTATTATGGCTAGTATAATGCTTATTATGATTATTTCCAAGCTTATTATGGTTATTATTATAATTATTATGATTATTATGGTTATTATGATTAGTATGGTTACTATGGCTAGTATAACGGTTATTATGATTATTTCAAAGCTTATTATGTTTATTATTATGATTACTCTGATTATTATATGTCTAGGTATAATTATGATGAATATTATGGTCATCATTAAGATCATTATGGTTATTACGATGATTATGGTTATTACGTTAATAATAATGGTTATTAGGATTATTTCCATGACTATTCTGTTTATTATGATGATTACTATGATCATTATGGTTGTTAGTATTATTATTATGATCACCATTCTGATTATTATGCCTATTGTGATTTTTATGGCTATTATGACTATTGTAATGATTATTACGATTATTTCCAAGTTCATTATTGTTAATATTACGACTATTATGATTATTATGGCTATTATGACTATTATGGCTGTTATGGCTGGTATAATGTATATTATGATTATTTCCGAACCCATTATGGTTATTATTATGATTATTATGATTATTACGGGTCTTGGTATAATTATCATGGATATTATGATCATCATTAAAATTATTATGGTTACTCTGATTATTGTGACTATTGCTATGCTTATTAACATTACAATTACGATTATTATGATTATTGCAGTTATTATGATGATCACTGTGATTATTATGGCTGTTAGTATGATTATTATGTTCAACATTCAGATTATTATGGCTATTATGATTTTTATGGTTATTATTGCTATTATAATGATAAATATGATTATTTCCAAGTTTATTATGGTTATTATTATGACTATCATGATTATTATAGTTATTATGATTATTATGACTATTATGGCTAGTATAATGCTTATTATGATTATTTCCAAGCTTATTATGGTTATTATTATAATTATTATGATTATTATGGTTATTATGATTAGTATGGCTACTATGGCTAGTATAACGGTTATTATGATTATTTCAAAGCTTATTATGTTTATTATTATGATTACTCTGATTATTATATGTCTAGGTATAATTATGATGAATATTATGGCCATCATTAAGATCATTATGCTTATTACGATGATTATGGTCATTACGTTAATAATAATGGTTATTAAGATTACTTCCATGACTATTCAGTTTATTATGATGATTACTATGATCATTATGGTTGTTAGTTTTATTATTATGATCACCATTCTGATTATTATGGCTATTGTGATTTTTATGGCTATTATGGCTATTGTAATGATTATTACGATTATTTCCAAGTTCAATATTGTTATTATTACGACTATTATGATTACTATGGCTATTATGACTATTATGGTTGTTATGGCTAGTATAATGTATATTATGATTATTTCCGAACCCATTATGGTTATTATTATGATTATTATGATTATTACGGATCTTGGTATTAGTTATCATGAATATTATGATCATCATTAAGATTATTATGGTTACAATGGTTATTGTGATTATTGCTATGCTTATTAACATTACAATTACGATTATTATGATTATTGTAGTTATTATGATGATCACTATGATTATTATGGCTGTTAGTATGATGATTATGATCAACATTCTGATTATTATGGCTATTATGATTTTTATGGTTATTATTGCTATTATAATGATAAATTTGATTATTTCCAAGTTTATTATGGGTATTATTATGACTAGTATGATTATTATAGTTATAATGATTATTATGGCTAGTATAATGCTTATTATGATTATTTCCAAGCTTATTATGGTTATTACTATAATTATTATGATTATTATGGTTATTATGGTTATTATGGTTAATATGGCTAGTATAACGGTTATTATGATTATTTCAAAGCTTATTATGTTGATTATTATGGTTACTATGATTATTATGGATCTTGGTATAATTATGATGAATATCATGATCATCATTAAGATCATTATGGTTATTGCGATTATTACGACTATTATGATTATTCTAGTTATTATGATTATTATGGTTATTATGGCTAGTATAAAGGTTATTATGATTATTTCAAAGTTTATTATGTTTATTATTATGATTACTCTGATTATTATATGTCTTAGTATAATTATGATAAATATTATGGTCATCATTAAGATCTTTATGGTTATTACGATGATTATGGTTATTACGTTAATAATAATGATTATTAAGATTATTTCCATGACGATTCTGTTTATTATGATGATTACTATGATCATTATGGTTGTTAGTATGATTATTATGATCACCATTCAGATTATTATGGCTATTGCGATTTTTATGGCTATTATGCCTATTGTAATGATTATTACTATTATTTCCAAGTTCATTATGGTTATTATTACGACTATTATGATTATTATGGCTATTATGACTATTATGGTTGTTATGGCTAGTATAATGTATATTATGATTATTTCCGAACCCATTATGGTTATTATTATGATTATTATGATTATTACGGGTCTTGGTATAATTATCATGGATATTATGATCATCATTAAAATTATTATGGTTACTCTGATTATTGTGACTATTGCTATGCTTATTAACATTACAATTACGATTATTATGATTATTGCAGTTATTATGATGATCACTGTGATTATTATGGCTGTTAGTATGATTATTATGTTCAACATTCAGATTATTATGGCTATTATGATTTTTATGGTTATTATTGCTATTATAATGATAAATATGATTATTTCCAAGTTTATTATGGTTATTATTATGACTATCATGATTATTATAGTTATTATGATTATTATGACTATTATGGCTAGTATCATGCTTATTATGATTATTTCCAAGTTTATTATGGTTATTATTATAATTATTATGATTATTATGGTTATTATGATTAGTATGGCTACTATGGCTAGTATAACGGTTATTATGATTATTTCAAAGCTTATTATGTTTATTATTATGATTACTCTGATTATTATATGTCTAGGTATAATTATGATGAATATTATGGCCATCATTGAGATCATTATGGTTATTACGATGATTATGGTTATTACGTTAATAATAATAGTTATTAAGATTATTTCCATGACTATTCTGTTTATTATGATGATTACTATGATCATTATGGTTGTTAGTATTATTATTATGATCACCATTCTGATTATTATGCCTATTGTGATTTTTATGGTTATTATGACTAATGTAATTATTATTACGATTATTTCCAAGTTCATTATTGTTATTATTACGACTATTATGATTATTATGTCTATTATGACTATTATGGT
Source organism: Calliopsis andreniformis (assembly GCF_051401765.1). Lineage (NCBI taxonomy): Eukaryota > Metazoa > Arthropoda > Insecta > Hymenoptera > Andrenidae > Calliopsis > Calliopsis andreniformis. Next base: position 518,254 of record NW_027480609.1, on the reverse strand, counting down.
TGATATGGCTAGTATAATGTATACTATGATTATTTCCGAACCCATTATGGTTATTATTATGATTATTATGATTACTACGGATCTTGGTATAATTATCATGGATATTATGATCATCATTAAGATTATTATGGTTACTATGATTATTGTGATTATTGCTATGCTTATTAACATTACAATTACGATTATTATGATTATTGTAGTTATAATGATGATCACTATGATTATTATAGTTGTCAGTATGATTATCAGGATCAACATTCAGATTATTATGGCTATTATAATCTTTATGGTTATTATTGCTATTATAATGATAAATATGATTATTTCCAAGTTTATTATGGTTATTATTATGACTAGTATGATTATTATAATTATTATGATTATTATGGCAAGCATAATGCTTATTATGATTACTTCCAAGCTTATTATGGTTATTACTATAATTATTATGAATATTATTGTTATTATGATTATTATGATTACTACGGATCTTGGTATAATTATCATGGATATTATGATCATCATTAAGATTATTACGGTTACTATGGTTATTGTGATTATTGCTAAGCTTACTAACATTACAATTACGATTATTATGATTATTGTAGTTAGTATGATGATCACTATGGTCATAATGGTTGTTAGTATGATTATTATGATCACCATTCTGATTATTATGGCTATTGTGATTTTTATGGCTATTATGACTATTATAATTATTATTACGATTATTTCCGAGTTCATTATTGTTATTATTACGACTATTATGATTATTATGGCTATTATGACTATTATGGTTGTTATGGCTGATATAATGTATATTATGATTATTTCCTTACCCATTATGGTTATTATTATGATTATTATGATTATTACGGATCTTGATGTAATTATCATGAATATTATGACCATCATTAAGATTATTATGGTTACTCTTATTATTGTGATTATTGCTATGCTTATTAACATTACAATTACGATTATTATGATTATTGTAGTTATTATGATGATCACTATGATTATTATTGCTGTTAGTATGATGATTATGATCAACATTCTGATTATTATGGCTATTATGATTTTTATGGTTATTCTTGCTATTATAATGATAAATATGATTATTTGCAAGTTTATTATGGTTATTATTATGACTATTATGATTATTATAGTTATTATGATTATTATGATTATTATGGCTAGTATAATGCTTATTATGATTACTTCCAAGCTTATTATGGTTATTATTATAATCATTATGATTATTATGGTTATTATGATTATTATGGCTACTATGGCTAGTATAACGGTTATTATGATTATTTCAAAGCTTCTTATGTTTATTATTATGATTACTCTGATTATTATATGTCTACGTATAATTATGATGAATATTATGGTCATCATTAAGATCATTATGGTTATTACGATGATTATGGTTATTACGTTAATAATAATGGTTATTAAGATTATTTCCATGACTATTCTGTTTATTATGATGATTACAATGATCATTATGGTTGTTAGTATTATTATTATGATCACCATTCTGATTATTATGCCTATTGTGATTTTTATGGCTGTTATGACTATTGTAATGATTATTACGATTATTTCCAAGTTCATTATTGTTATTATTACGACTATTATGATTATTATGGCTGTTATGACTATTATGGTTGATATGGCTAGTATAATGCATATTATGATTATTTCCGAACCCAGTATGGTTATTATTATGGTTATTATGATTATTACGGATCTTGGTATAATTATCATGGATATTATGATCATCATTAAGATTATTACGGTTACTCTGGTTATTGTGATTATTGCTAAGCTTATTAACATTACAATTACGATTATTATGATTATTGTAGTTATTATGATGATCACTATGATTATTATGGTTGTTAGTATGATTATTAGGATCAACATTCAGATTATTATGGCTATTATGATCTTTATGGTTATTATTGCTATTATAATGGTAAATATGATTATTTCCAAGTTTATTATGGGTATTATTATGACTAGTATGATTATTATAGTTATAATGATTATTATGGCTAGTATAATGCTTATTATGATTATTTCCAAGCTTATTATGGTTATTACTATAATTATTATGATTATTATGGTTATTATGATTATTATGGTTAATATGGCTAGTATAACGGTTATTATGATTATTTCAAAGCTTATTATGTTGATTATTATGGTTACTATGATTATTATGGATCTTGGTATAATTATGATGAATATCATGATCATCATTAAGATCATTATGGTTATTGCGATTATTACGACTATTATGATTATTCTAGTTATTATGATTATTATGGTTATTATGGCTAGTATAAAGGTTATTATGATTATTTCAAAGCTTATTATGTTTATTATTATGATTACTCTGATTATTATATGTCTAGGTATAATTATGATGAATATTATGGTCATCATTAAGATCATTATGGTTATTACGATGATTATGGTTATTACGTTAATAATAATGGTTATTAGGATTATTTCCATGACTATTCTGTTTATTATGATGATTACTATGATCATTATGGTTGTTAGTATTATTATTATGATCACCATTCTGATTATTATGCCTATTGTGATTTTTATGGCTATTATGACTATTGTAATGATTATTACGATTATTTCCAAGTTCATTATTGTTAATATTACGACTATTATGATTATTATGGCTATTATGACTATTATGGCTGTTATGGCTGGTATAATGTATATTATGATTATTTCCGAACCCATTATGGTTATTATTATGATTATTATGATTATTACGGGTCTTGGTATAATTATCATGGATATTATGATCATCATTAAAATTATTATGGTTACTCTGATTATTGTGACTATTGCTATGCTTATTAACAATACAATTACGATTATTATGATTATTGCAGTTATTATGATGATCACTGTGATTATTATGGCTGTTAGTATGATTATTATGTTCAACATTCAGATTATTATGGCTATTATGATTTTTATGGTTATTATTGCTATTATAATGATAAATATGATTATTTCCAAGTTTATTATGGTTATTATTATGACTATCATGATTATTATAGTTATTATGATTATTATGACTATTATGGCTAGTATAATGCTTATTATGATTATTTCCAAGCTTATTATGGTTATTATTATAATTATTATGATTATTATGGTTATTATGATTAGTATGGCTACTATGGCTAGTATAACGGTTATTATGATTATTTCAAAGCTTATTATGTTTATTATTATGATTACTCTGATTATTATATGTCTAGGTATAATTATGATGAATATTATGGCCATCATTAAGATCATTATGCTTATTACGATGATTATGGTCATTGCGTTAATAATAATGGTTATTAAGATTATTTCCATGACTATTCAGTTTATTATGATGATTACTATGATCATTATGGTTGTTAGTTTTATTATTATGATCACCATTCTGATTATTATGGCTATTGTGATTTTTATGGCTATTATGGCTATTGTAATGATTATTACGATTATTTCCAAGTTAAATATTGTTATTATTACGACTATTATGATTACTATGGCTATTATGACTATTATGGTTGTTATGGCTAGTATAATGTATATTATGATTATTTCCGAACCCATTATGGTTATTATTATGATTATTATGATTATTACGGATCTTGGTATTAGTTATCATGAATATTATGATCATCATTAAGATTATTATGGTTACATTGGTTATTGTGATTATTGCTATGCTTATTAACATTACAATTACGATTATTATGATTATTGTAGTTATTATGATGATCACTATGATTATTATGGCTGTTAGTATGATGATTATGATCAACATTCTGATTATTATGGCTATTATGATTTTTATGGTTATTATTGCTATTATAATGATAAATTTGATTATTTGCAAGTTTATTATTGTTATTATTACGACTATTATGGTTATTATGGCTATTATGACAATTATGGTTGATATGGCTAGTATAATGTATATTATGATTATTTCCGAACCCAGTATGGTTATTATTATGATTATTATGATTATTACGGATCTTGGTATAATTATCATCGATATTGTGATCATCATTAAGATTATTATGGTTACTATGATTATTGTGATTATTGCTATGCTTATTAACATTACAATTACGATTAATATGATTATTGTAGTTATTACGATGATCACTATGATTACTATGGTTGTTAGTATGATTATGAGGATCAACATTCAGATTATTATGGCCATTATGATTTTTATGGTTATTATTGCTATTATAATGATAAATATGATTATTTCCAAGTTTATTATGGTTATTATTATGACTAGTATGATTATTATAATTATTATGATTATTATGGCTAGCATAATGCTTATTATGATTATTTCCAAGCTTATTATGGTTATTATTATAATTATTATGAATATTATTGTTATTATGATTATTATGGTTACTGTGGCTAGTATAACGGTTATTAATGATTATTTCAAAGCTTATTATGTTTATTATTATGGTTACTATGCTTATTATGGAACTTGGTACAATTATGATGTATATCATGATCATCATTAAGATCATTATGGTTATTGCGATTATTATGACTATTATGATTATACTAGTTATTATGATTAATATGGTTATTATGGCTAGTATAACGGTTATTATGATTATTTCAAAGCTTATTATGTTTATTATTATGATTACTCTGATTATTATTTGTCTAGGTATAATTATGATGAATATTATGGTCATCATTGAGATCATTATGATTATTAAGATGATTATGGTTATTACGTTAATAATAATGATTATTAATGTTATTTCCATGACTGTTCTGTTTATTATGATGATTACTATGATCATTATGGTTGTTAGCATGATTATTATGATCACCATTCAGATTATTATGGCTATTGTGATTTTTATGGCTATTATGGCTATTGTAATGATTATTACGATTATTTCCCAGTTCATTATTGTTAATATTACGACTATTATGATTATTATGGCTATTATGACTATTATGGTTGTTATGGCTGGTATAATGTATATTATGATTATTTCCGAACCCATTATGGTTATTATTATGATTATTATGATTATTACGGATCTTGATGTAATTATCATGAATATTATGATCATCATTAAGATTATTATGGTTACTCTGATTATTGTGACTATTGCTATGCTTATTAACATTACAATTACGATTATTATGATTATTGCAGTTATTATGATGATCACTGTGATTATTATGGCTGTTAGTATGATTATTATGTTCAACATTCAGATTATTATGGCTATTATGATTTTTATGGTTATTATTGCTATTATAATGATAAATATGATTATTTCCTTGTTTATTATGGTTATTATTATGACTATCATGATTATTATAGTTATTATGATTATTATGATTATTATGGCTAGTATAATGCTTATTATGATTATTTCCAAGCTTATTATGGTTATTATTATAATTGTTATGATTATTACGGTTATTATGATTAGTATGGCTACTATGGCCAGTATAACGGTTATTATGATTATTTCAAAGCTTATTATGTTTATTATTATGATTACTCTGATTATTATATGTCTAGGAATAATTATGATGAATATTATGGCCATCATTAAGATCATTATGCTTATTACGATGATTATGGTCATTACGTTGATAATAATGATTATTAAGATTATTTCCATGACGATTCTGTTTATTATGATGATTACTATGATCATTATGGTTGTTAGTATGATTATTATGATCACCATTCAGATTATTATGGCTATTGCGATTTTTATGGCTATTATGCTTATTGTAATGATTGTTACTATTATTTCCAAGTTCATTATGGTTATTATTACGACTATTATGATTATTATGGCTATTATGACTATTATGGTTGTTATGGCTAGTATAATGTATATTATGATTATTTCCGAACCCATTATGGTTATTATTATGATTATTATGATTATTACGGACCTTGATGTAATTATCATGAATATTATGATCATCATTAAGATTATTACGGTTACTATGGTTATTGTGATTATTGCTAAGCTTACTAACATTACAATTACGATTATTATGATTATTGTAGTTATTATGATGATCACTATGATCATAATGGTTGTTAGTATGATTATCAGGATCAACATTCAGATTATTATGGCTATTATGATCTTTATGGTTATTATTGCTATTATAATGATAAATATGACTATTTCCAAGTTTATTATGGTTATCATTATGACTATTATGATTATTATAGATATTATGATTATTATGGCTAGTATAATGCTTATTATGATTATTTCCAAGCTTATTATGGTTATTATTATAATTATTATGATTATTATGGTTATTATGATTAGTATGGTTACTATGGCTAGTATAACGGTTATTATGATTATTTCAAAGCTTATTATGTTTATTATTATGATTACTCTGATTATTATATGTCTAGGTATAATTATGATGAATATTATGGTCATCATTAAGATCATTATGGTTATTACGATGATTATGGTTATTACGTTAATAATAATGGTTATTAGGATTATTTCCATGACTATTCTGTTTATTATGATGATTACTATGATCATTATGGTTGTTAGTATTATTATTATGATCACCATTCTGATTATTATGCCTATTGTGATTTTTATGGCTATTATGACTATTGTAATGATTATTACGATTATTTCCAAGTTCATTATTGTTAATATTACGACTATTATGATTATTATGGCTATTATGACTATTATGGCTGTTATGGCTGGTATAATGTATATTATGATTATTTCCGAACCCATTATGGTTATTATTATGATTATTATGATTATTACGGGTCTTGGTATAATTATCATGGATATTATGATCATCATTAAAATTATTATGGTTACTCTGATTATTGTGACTATTGCTATGCTTATTAACATTACAATTACGATTATTATGATTATTGCAGTTATTATGATGATCACTGTGATTATTATGGCTGTTAGTATGATTATTATGTTCAACATTCAGATTATTATGGCTATTATGATTTTTATGGTTATTATTGCTATTATAATGATAAATATGATTATTTCCAAGTTTATTATGGTTATTATTATGACTATCATGATTATTATAGTTATTATGATTATTATGACTATTATGGCTAGTATAATGCTTATTATGATTATTTCCAAGCTTATTATGGTTATTATTATAATTATTATGATTATAATGGTTATTATGATTAGTATGGCTACTATGGCTAGTATAACGGTTATTATGATTATTTCAAAGCTTATTATGTTTATTATTATGATTACTCTGATTATTATATGTCTAGGTATAATTATGATGAATATTATGGCCATCATTAAGATCATTATGCTTATTACGATGATTATGGTCATTACGTTAATAATAATGGTTATTAAGATTATTTCCATGACTATTCAGTTTATTATGATGATTACTATGATCATTATGGTTGTTAGTTTTATTATTATGATCACCATTCTGATTATTATGTCTATTGTGATTTTTATGGCTATTATGCTTATTGTAATGATTGTTACTATTATTTCCAAGTTCATTATGGTTATTATTACGACTATTATGATTACTATGGCTATTATGACTATTATGGTTGTTATGGCTAGTATAATGTATATTATGATTATTTCCGAACCCATTATGGTTATTATTATGATTATTATGATTATTACGGACCTTGATGTAATTATCATGAATATTATGATCATCATTAAGATTATTACGGTTACTATGGTTATTGTGATTATTGCTAAGCTTACTAACATTACAATTACGATTATTATGATTATTGTAGTTATTATGATGATCACTATGATCATAATGGTTGTTAGTATGATTATCAGGATCAACATTCAGATTATTATGGCTATTATGATCTTTATGGTTATTATTGCTATTATAATGATAAATATGACTATTTCCAAGTTTATTATGGTTATCATTATGACTATTATGATTATTATAGATATTATGATTATTATGGCTAGTATAATGCTTATTATGATTATTTCCAAGCTTATTATGGTTATTATTATAATTATTATGATTATTATGGTTATTATGATTAGTATGGTTACTATGGCTAGTATAACGGTTATTATGATTATTTCAAAGCTTATTATGTTTATTATTATGATTACTCTGATTATTATATGTCTAGGTATAATTATGATGAATATTATGGTCATCATTAAGATCATTATGGTTATTACGATGATTATGGTTATTACGTTAATAATAATGGTTATTAGGATTATTTCCATGACTATTCTGTTTATTATGATGATTACTATGATCATTATGGTTGTTAGTATTATTATTATGATCACCATTCTGATTATTATGCCTATTGTGATTTTTATGGCTATTATGACTATTGTAATGATTATTACGATTATTTCCAAGTTCATTATTGTTAATATTACGACTATTATGATTATTATGGCTATTATGACTATTATGGCTGTTATGGCTGGTATAATGTATATTATGATTATTTCCGAACCCATTATGGTTATTATTATGATTATTATGATTATTACGGGTCTTGGTATAATTATCATGGATATTATGATCATCATTAAAATTATTATGGTTACTCTGATTATTGTGACTATTGCTATGCTTATTAACATTACAATTACGATTATTATGATTATTGCAGTTATTATGATGATCACTGTGATTATTATGGCTGTTAGTATGATTATTATGTTCAACATTCAGATTATTATGGCTATTATGATTTTTATGGTTATTATTGCTATTATAATGATAAATATGATTATTTCCAAGTTTATTATGGTTATTATTATGACTATCATGATTATTATAGTTATTATGATTATTATGACTATTATGGCTAGTATAATGCTTATTATGATTATTTCCAAGCTTATTATGGTTATTATTATAATTATTATGATTATTATGGTTATTATGATTAGTATGGCTACTATGGCTAGTATAACGGTTATTATGATTATTTCAAAGCTTATTATGTTTATTATTATGATTACTCTGATTATTATATGTCTAGGTATAATTATGATGAATATTATGGCCATCATTAAGATCATTATGCTTATTACGATGATTATGGTCATTACGTTAATAATAATGGTTATTAAGATTATTTCCATGACTATTCAGTTTATTATGATGATTACTATGATCATTATGGTTGTTAGTTTTATTATTATGATCACCATTCTGATTATTATGTCTATTGTGATTTTTATGGCTATTATGGCTATTGTAATGATTACTACGATTATTTCCAAGTTCAATATTGTTATTATTACGACTATTATGATTACTATGGCTATTATGACTATTATGGTTGTTATGGCTAGTATAATGTATATTATGATTATTTCCGCACCCATTATGGTTATTATTATGATTATTATGATTATTACGGATCTTGGTATTAGTTATCATGAATATTATGATCATCATTAAGATTATTATGGTTACAATGGTTATTGTGATTATTGCTATGCTTATTAACATTACAATTACGATTATTATGATTATTGTAGTTATTATGATGATCACTATGATTATTATGGCTGTTAGTATGATGATTATGATCAACATTCTGATTATTATGGCTATTATGATTTTTATGGTTATTATTGCTATTATAATGATAAATTTGATTATTTGCAAGTTTATTATTGTTATTATTACGACTATTATGGTTATTATGGCTATTATGACAATTATGGTTGATATGGCTAGTATAATGTATATTATGATTATTTCCGAACCCAGTATGGTTATTATTATGATTATTATGATTATTACGGATCTTGGTATAATTATCATCGATATTGTGATCATCATTAAGATTATTATGGTTACTATGATTATTGTGATTATTGCTATGCTTATTAACATTACAATTACGATTAATATGATTATTGTAGTTATTATGATGATCACTATGATTACTATGGTTGTTAGTATGATTATGAGGATCAACATTCAGATTATTATGGCTATTATGATTTTTATGGTTATTATTGCTATTATAATGATAAATATGATTATTTCCAAGTTTATTATGGTTATTATTATGACTAGTATGATTATTATAATTATTATGATTATTATGGCTAGCATAATGCTTATTATGATTATTTCCAAGCTTATTATGGTTATTATTATAATTATTATGAATATTATTGTTATTATGATTATTATGGTTATTATGGCTAGTATAACGATTATTATGATTATTTCAAAGCTTATTATGTTTATTATTATGATTACTCTGATTATTATATGTCTAGGTATAATTATGATGAATATTATGGTCATCATTAAGATCATTATGGTTATTACGATGATTATGGTTATTACGTTAATAATAATGGTTATTAGGATTATTTCCATGACTATTCTGTTTATTATGATGATTACTATGATCATTATGGTTGTTAGTATTATTATTATGATCACCATTCTGATTATTATGCCTATTGTGATTTTTATGGCTATTATGACTATTGTAATGATTATTACGATTATTTCCAAGTTCATTATTGTTAATATTACGACTATTATGATTATTATGGCTATTATGACTATTATGGTTGTTATGGCTGGTATAATGTATATTATGATTATTTCCGAACCCATTATGGTTATTATTATGATTATTATGATTATTACGGATCTTGATGTAATTATCATGAATATTATGATCATCATTAAGATTATTATGGTTACTCTGATTATTGTGACTATTGCTATGCTTATTAACATTACAATTACGATTATTATAATTATTGCAGTTATTATGATGATCACTGTGATTATTATGGCTGTTTGTATGATTATTATGTTCAACATTCAGATTATTATGGCTATTATGATTTTTATGGGTATTATTGCTATTATAATGATAAATATGATTATTTCCTAGTTTATTATGGTTATTATTATGACTATCATGAATATTATAGTTATTATGATTATTATGATTATTATGGCTAGTATAATGCTTATTATGATTATTTCCAAGCTTATTATGGTTATTATTATAATTGTTATGATTATTATGGTTATTATGATTAGTATGGCTACTATGGCCAGTATAACGGATATTATGATTATTTCAAAGCTTATTATGTTTATTATTATGATTACTCTGATTATTATATGTCTAGGAATAATTATGATGAATATTATGGCCATCATTAAGATCATTATGCTTATTACGATGATTATGGTCATTACGTTAATAATAATGGTTATTAGGATTATTTCCATGACTATTCTGTTTAGTATGATGATCACTATGATCATAATGGTTGTTAGTATGATTATTATGATCAACATTCTGATTATTATGGCTATTATGATTTTTATGGTTATTATTGCTATTATAATGATAAATTTGATTATTTGCAAGTTTATTATTGTTATTATTACGACTATTATGGTTATTATGGCTATTATGACAATTATGGTTGATATGGCTAGTATAATGTATATTATGATTATTTCCGAACCCAGTATGGTTATTATTATGATTATTATGATTATTACGGATCTTGGTATAATTATCATCGATATTGTGATCATCATTAAGATTATTATGGTTACTATGATTATTGTGATTATTGCTATGCTTATTAACATTACAATTACGATTAATATGATTATTGTAGTTATTATGATGATCACTATGATTACTATGGTTGTTAGTATGATTATGAGGATCAACATTCAGATTATTATGGCTATTATGATTTTTATGGTTATTATTGCTATTATAATGATAAATATGATTATTTCCAAGTTTATTATGGTTATTATTATGACTAGTATGATTATTATAATTATTATGATTATTATGGCTAGCATAATGCTTATTATGATTATTTCCAAGCTTATTATGGTTATTATTATAATTATTTTGAATATTATTGTTATTATGATTATTATGGTTACTGTGGCTAGTATAACGGTTACTAATGATTATTTCAAAGCTTATTATGTTTATTATTATGGTTACTATGCTTATTATGGAACTTGGTACAATTATGATGTATATCATGATCATCATTAAGATCATTATGGTTATTGCGATTATTATGACTATTATGATTATACTAGTTATTATGATTATTATGGTTATTATGGCTAGTATAAAGGTTATTATGATTATTTCAAAGCTTATTATGTTTATTATTATGATTACTCTGATTATTATTTGTCTAGGTATAATTATGATGAATATTATGGTCATCATTGAGATCATTATGATTATTAAGATGATTATGGTAATTACGTTAATAATAATGATTATTAATGTTATTTCCATGACTGTTCTGTTTATTATGATGATTACTATGATCATTATGGTTGTCAGCATGATTATTATGATCACCATTCAGATTATTATGGCTATTGTGATTTTTATGGCTATTATGGCTATTGTAATGATTATTACGATTATTTCCAAGTTCATTATGGTTATTATTACGACTATTATGATTATTATGGCTATTATGACTATTATGGTTGTTATGGCTAGTATAATGTATATTATGATTATTTCCGAACCCATTATGGATATTATTATGATTATTATGATTATTACGGACCTTGATGTAATTATCATGAATATTATGATCATCATTAAGATTATTACGGTTACTATGGTTATTGTGATTATTGCTAAGCTTACTAACATTACAATTACGATTATTATGATTATTGTAGTTATTATGATGATCACTATGATCATAATGGTTGTTAGTATGATTATTATGATCACCATTCTGATTATTATGGCTATTGTGATTTTTATGGCTATTATGACTATTATAACTATTATTACGATTATTTCCGAGTTCATTATTGTTATTATTACGACTATTATGATTATTATGTCTATTATGACTATTATGGTTGATATGGCTATTATAATGTATACTATGATTATTTCCGAACCCATTATGGTTATTATTATGATTATTATGATTATTACGGATCTTGGTATAATTATCATGGATATTATGATCATCATTAAGATTATTATGGTTACTATGATTATTGTGATTATTGCTATGCTTATTAAAATTACAATTACGATTATTATGATTATTGTAGTCATTATGATGATCACTATGATTATTATAGTTGTTAGTATGATTATCAGGATCAACATTCAGATTATTATGGCTATTATGATCTTTATGGTTATTATTGCTATTATAATGATAAATATGATTATTTCCAAGTTTATTATGGGTATTATTATGACTAGTATGATTATTATAATTATTATGATTATTATGGCTAGTATAATGCTTATTCTGATTATTTCCAAGCTTATTATGGTTATTACTAAATTATTATGATTATTATGGTTATTATGATTAGTATGGTTACTATGGCTAGTATAACGGTTATTATGATTATTTCAAAGCTTATTATGTTTATTATTATGATTACTCTGATTATTATATGTCTAGGTATAATTATGATGAATATTATGGTCATCATTAAGATCATTATGGTTATTACGATGATTATGGTTATTACGTTAATAATAATGGTTATTAGGATTATTTCCATGACTATTCTGTTTATTATGATGATTACTATGATCATTATGGTTGTTAGTATTATTATTATGATCACCATTCTGATTATTATGCCTATTGTGATTTTTATGGCTATTATGACTATTGTAATGATTATTACGATTATTTCCAAGTTCATTATTGTTAATATTACGACTATTATGATTATTATGGCTATTATGACTATTATGGTTGTTATGGCTGGTATAATGTATATTATGATTATTTCCGAACCCATTATGGTTATTATTATGATTATTATGATTATTACGGATCTTGATGTAATTATCATGAATATTATGATCATCATTAAGATTATTATGGTTACTCTGATTATTGTGACTATTGCTATGCTTATTAACATTACAATTACGATTATTATGATTATTGCAGTTATTATGATGATCACTGTGATTATTATGGCTGTTAGTATGATTATTATGTTCAACATTCAGATTATTATGGCTATTATGATTTTTATGGTTATTATTGCTATTATAATGATAAATATGATTATTTCCTTGTTTATTATGGTTATTATTATGACTATCATGATTATTATAGTTATTATGATTATTATGATTATTATGGCTAGTATAATGCTTATTATGATTATTTCCAAGCTTATTATGGTTATTATTATAATTGTTATGATTATTACGGTTATTATGATTAGTATGGCTACTATGGCCAGTATAACGGTTATTATGATTATTTCAAAGCTTATTATGTTTATTATTATGATTACTCTGATTATTATATGTCTAGGAATAATTATGATGAATATTATGGCCATCATTAAGATCATTATGCTTATTACGATGATTATGGTCATTACGTTAATAATAATGATTATTAAGATTATTTCCATGACGATTCTGTTTATTATGATGATTACTATGATCATTATGGTTGTTAGTATGATTATTATGATCACCATTCAGATTATTATGGCTATTGCGATTTTTATGGCTATTATGCTTATTGTAATGATTATTACTATTATTTCCAAGTTCATTATGGTTATTATTACGACTATTATGATTATTATGGCTATTATGACTATTATGGTTGTTATGGCTAGTATAATGTATATTATGATTATTTCCGAACCCATTATGGTTATTATTATGATTATTATGATTATTACGGACCTTGATGTAATTATCATGAATATTATGATCATCATTAAGATTATTACGGTTACTATGGTTATTGTGATTATTGCTAAGCTTACTAACATTACAATTACGATTATTATGATTATTGTAGTTATTATGATGATCACTATGATCATAATGGTTGTTAGTATGATTATCAGGATCAACATTCAGATTATTATGGCTATTATGATCTTTATGGTTATTATTGCTATTATAATGATAAATATGACTATTTCCAAGTTTATTATGGTTATCATTATGACTATTATGATTATTATAGATATTATGATTATTATGGCTAGTATAATGCTTATTATGATTATTTCCAAGCTTATTATGGTTATTATTATAATTATTATGATTATTATGGTTATTATGATTAGTATGGTTACTATGGCTAGTATAACGGTTATTATGATTATTTCAAAGCTTATTATGTTTATTATTATGATTACTCTGATTATTATATGTCTAGGTATAATTATGATGAATATTATGGCCATCATTAAGATCATTATGCTTATTACGATGATTATGGTCATTACGTTAATAATAATGGTTATTAAGATTACTTCCATGACTATTCAGTTTATTATGATGATTACTATGATCATTATGGTTGTTAGTTTTATTATTATGATCACCATTCTGATTATTATGGCTATTGTGATTTTTATGGCTATTATGGCTATTGTAATGATTATTACGATTATTTCCAAGTTCAATATTGTTATTATTACGACTATTATGATTACTATGGCTATTATGACTATTATGGTTGTTATGGCTAGTATAATGTATATTATGATTATTTCCGAACCCATTATGGTTATTATTATGATTATTATGATTATTACGGATCTTGGTATTAGTTATCATGAATATTATGATCATCATTAAGATTATTATGGTTACAATGGTTATTGTGATTATTGCTATGCTTATTAACATTACAATTACGATTATTATGATTATTGTAGTTATTATGATGATCACTATGATTATTATGGCTGTTAGTATGATGATTATGATCAACATTCTGATTATTATGGCTATTATGATTTTTATGGTTATTATTGCTATTATAATGATAAATTTGATTATTTCCAAGTTTATTATGGGTATTATTATGACTAGTATGATTATTATAGTTATAATGATTATTATGGCTAGTATAATGCTTATTATGATTATTTCCAAGCTTATTATGGTTATTACTATAATTATTATGATTATTATGGTTATTATGGTTATTATGGTTAATATGGCTAGTATAACGGTTATTATGATTATTTCAAAGCTTATTATGTTGATTATTATGGTTACTATGATTATTATGGATCTTGGTATAATTATGATGAATATCATGATCATCATTAAGATCATTATGGTTATTGCGATTATTACGACTATTATGATTATTCTAGTTATTATGATTATTATGGTTATTATGGCTAGTATAAAGGTTATTATGATTATTTCAAAGCTTATTATGTTTATTATTATGATTACTCTGATTATTATATGTCTAGGTATAATTATGATGAATATTATGGCCATCATTGAGATCATTATGGTTATTACGATGATTATGGTTATTACGTTAATAATAGTAGTTATTAAGATTATTTCCATGACTATTCTGTTTATTATGAAGATTACTATGATCATTATGGTTGTTAGTATTATTATTATGATCACCATTCTGATTATTATGCCTATTGTGATTTTTATGGTTATTATGACTAATGTAATTATTATTACGATTATTTCCAAGTTCATTATTGTTATTATTACGACTATTATGATTATTATGTCTATTATGACTATTATGGTTGATATGGCTAGTATAATGTATACTATGATTATTTCCGAACCCATTATGGTTATTATTATGATTATTATGATTACTACGGATCTTGGTATAATTATCATGGATATTATGATCATCATTAAGATTATTATGGTTACTATGATTATTGTGATTATTGCTATGCTTATTAACATTACAATTACGATTATTATGATTATTGTAGTTATAATGATGATCACTATGATTATTATAGTTGTCAGTATGATTATCAGGATCAACATTCAGATTATTATGGCTATTATAATCTTTATGGTTATTATTGCTATTATAATGATAAATATGATTATTTCCAAGTTTATTATGGTTATTATTATGACTAGTATGATTATTATAATTATTATGATTATTATGGCAAGCATAATGCTTATTATGATTACTTCCAAGCTTATTATGGTTATTACTATAATTATTATGAATATTATTGTTATTATGATTATTATGGTTACTGTGGCTAGTATAACGGTTATTATGATTATTTCAAAGCTTATTATGTTTATTATTATGGTTACTATGCTTATTATGGAACTTGGTACAATTATGATGTATATCATGATCATCATTAAGATCATTATGGTTATTGCGATTATTATGACTATTATGATTATTCTAGTTATTATGATTATTATGGTTATTATGGCTAGTATAAAGGTTATTATGATTATTTCAAAGCTTATTATGTTTATTATTATGATTACTCTGATTATTATATGTCTAGGTATAATTATGATGAATATTATGGTCATCATTAAGATCATTATGGTTATTACGATGATTGTGGTTATTACGTTAATAATAATGGTTATTCAGATTATTTCCATGACTATTCTGTTTATTATGATGATTACTATGATCAATATGGTTGTTAGTATTATTATTATGATCACCATTCTGATTACTATGCCTATTGTGATTTTTATGGCTATTATGACTATTGTAATGATTATTACGATTATTTCCAAGTTCATTATTGTTATTATTACGACTATTATGATTATTATGGCTATTATGACTATTATGGTTGTTATGGCTAGTATAATGTATATTATGATTATTTCCGAACCCATTATGGTTATTATTATGATTATTATGATTATTACGGACCTTGATGTAATTATCATGAATATTATTATCATCATTAAGATTATTACGGTTACTATGGTTATTGTGATTATTGCTAAGCTTACTAACATTACAATTACGATTATTATGATTATTGTAGTTAGTATGATGATCACTATGGTCATAATGGTTGTTAGTATGATTATTATGATCACCATTCTGATTATTATGGCTATTGTGATTTTTATGGCTATTATGACTATTATAACTATTATTACGATTATTTCCGAGTTCATTATTGTTATTATTACGACTATTATGATTATTATGTCTATTATGACTATTATGGTTGATATGGCTATTATAATGTATACTATGATTATTTCCGAACCCATTATGGTTATTATTATGATTATTATGATTATTACGGATCTTGGTATAATTATCATGGATATTATGATCATCATTAAGATTATTATGGTTACTATGATTATTGTGATTATTGCTATGCTTATTAAAATTACAATTACGATTATTATGATTATTGTAGTCATTATGATGATCACTATGATTATTATAGTTGTTAGTATGATTATCAGGATCAACATTCAGATTATTATGGCTATTATGATCTTTATGGTTATTATTGCTATTATAATGATAAATATGATTATTTCCAAGTTTATTATGGGTATTATTATGACTAGTATGATTATTATAATTATTATGATTATTATGGCTAGTATAATGCTTATTCTGATTATTTCCAAGCTTATTATGGTTATTACTAAATTATTATGATTATTATGGTTATTATGATTAGTATGGTTACTATGGCTAGTATAACGGTTATTATGATTATTTCAAAGCTTATTATGTTTATTATTATGATTACTCTGATTATTATATGTCTAGGTATAATTATGATGAATATTATGGTCATCATTAAGATCATTATGGTTATTACGATGATTATGGTTATTACGTTAATAATAATGGTTATTAGGATTATTTCCATGACTATTCTGTTTATTATGATGATTACTATGATCATTATGGTTGTTAGTATTATTATTATGATCACCATTCTGATTATTATGCCTATTGTGATTTTTATGGCTATTATGACTATTGTAATGATTATTACGATTATTTCCAAGTTCATTATTGTTAATATTACGACTATTATGATTATTATGGCTATTATGACTATTATGGTTGTTATGGCTGGTATAATGTATATTATGATTATTTCCGAACCCATTATGGTTATTATTATGATTATTATGATTATTACGGATCTTGATGTAATTATCATGAATATTATGATCATCATTAAGATTATTATGGTTACTCTGATTATTGTGACTATTGCTATGCTTATTAACATTACAATTACGATTATTATGATTATTGCAGTTATTATGATGATCACTGTGATTATTATGGCTGTTAGTATGATTATTATGTTCAACATTCAGATTATTATGGCTATTATGATTTTTATGGTTATTATTGCTATTATAATGATAAATATGATTATTTCCTTGTTTATTATGGTTATTATTATGACTATCATGATTATTATAGTTATTATGATTATTATGATTATTATGGCTAGTATAATGCTTATTATGATTATTTCCAAGCTTATTATGGTTATTATTATAATTGTTATGATTATTACGGTTATTATGATTAGTATGGCTACTATGGCCAGTATAACGGTTATTATGATTATTTCAAAGCTTATTATGTTTATTATTATGATTACTCTGATTATTATATGTCTAGGAATAATTATGATGAATATTATGGCCATCATTAAGATCATTATGCTTATTACGATGATTATGGTCATTACGTTAATAATAATGATTATTAAGATTATTTCCATGACGATTCTGTTTATTATGATGATTACTATGATCATTATGGTTGTTAGTATGATTATTATGATCACCATTCAGATTATTATGGCTATTGCGATTTTTATGGCTATTATGCTTATTGTAATGATTATTACTATTATTTCCAAGTTCATTATGGTTATTATTACGACTATTATGATTATTATGGCTATTATGACTATTATGGTTGTTATGGCTAGTATAATGTATATTATGATTATTTCCGAACCCATTATGGTTATTATTATGATTATTATGATTATTACGGACCTTGATGTAATTATCATGAATATTATGATCATCATTAAGATTATTACGGTTACTATGGTTATTGTGATTATTGCTAAGCTTACTAACATTACAATTACGATTATTATGATTATTGTAGTTATTATGATGATCACTATGATCATAATGGTTGTTAGTATGATTATCAGGATCAACATTCAGATTATTATGGCTATTATGATCTTTATGGTTATTATTGCTATTATAATGATAAATATGACTATTTCCAAGTTTATTATGGTTATCATTATGACTATTATGATTATTATAGATATTATGATTATTATGGCTAGTATAATGCTTATTATGATTATTTCCAAGCTTATTATGGTTATTATTATAATTATTATGATTATTATGGTTATTATGATTAGTATGGTTACTATGGCTAGTATAACGGTTATTATGATTATTTCAAAGCTTATTATGTTTATTATTATGATTACTCTGATTATTATATGTCTAGGTATAATTATGATGAATATTATGGCCATCATTAAGATCATTATGCTTATTACGATGATTATGGTCATTACGTTAATAATAATGGTTATTAAGATTACTTCCATGACTATTCAGTTTATTATGATGATTACTATGATCATTATGGTTGTTAGTTTTATTATTATGATCACCATTCTGATTATTATGGCTATTGTGATTTTTATGGCTATTATGGCTATTGTAATGATTATTACGATTATTTCCAAGTTCAATATTGTTATTATTACGACTATTATGATTACTATGGCTATTATGACTATTATGGTTGTTATGGCTAGTATAATGTATATTATGATTATTTCCGAACCCATTATGGTTATTATTATGATTATTATGATTATTACGGATCTTGGTATTAGTTATCATGAATATTATGATCATCATTAAGATTATTATGGTTACAATGGTTATTGTGATTATTGCTATGCTTATTAACATTACAATTACGATTATTATGATTATTGTAGTTATTATGATGATCACTATGATTATTATGGCTGTTAGTATGATGATTATGATCAACATTCTGATTATTATGGCTATTATGATTTTTATGGTTATTATTGCTATTATAATGATAAATTTGATTATTTCCAAGTTTATTATGGGTATTATTATGACTAGTATGATTATTATAGTTATAATGATTATTATGGCTAGTATAATGCTTATTATGATTATTTCCAAGCTTATTATGGTTATTACTATAATTATTATGATTATTATGGTTATTATGGTTATTATGGTTAATATGGCTAGTATAACGGTTATTATGATTATTTCAAAGCTTATTATGTTGATTATTATGGTTACTATGATTATTATGGATCTTGGTATAATTATGATGAATATCATGATCATCATTAAGATCATTATGGTTATTGCGATTATTACGACTATTATGATTATTCTAGTTATTATGATTATTATGGTTATTATGGCTAGTATAAAGGTTATTATGATTATTTCAAAGCTTATTATGTTTATTATTATGATTACTCTGATTATTATATGTCTAGGTATAATTATGATGAATATTATGGCCATCATTGAGATCATTATGGTTATTACGATGATTATGGTTATTACGTTAATAATAGTAGTTATTAAGATTATTTCCATGACTATTCTGTTTATTATGAAGATTACTATGATCATTATGGTTGTTAGTATTATTATTATGATCACCATTCTGATTATTATGCCTATTGTGATTTTTATGGTTATTATGACTAATGTAATTATTATTACGATTATTTCCAAGTTCATTATTGTTATTATTACGACTATTATGATTATTATGTCTATTATGACTATTATGGTTGATATGGCTAGTATAATGTATATTATGATTATTTCCGAACCCATTATGGTTATTATTATGATTATTATGATTATTACGGACCTTGATGTAATTATCATGAATATTATTATCATCATTAAGATTATTACGGTTACTATGGTTATTGTGATTATTGCTAAGCTTACTAACATTACAATTACGATTATTATGATTATTGTAGTTAGTATGATGATCACTATGGTCATAATGGTTGTTAGTATGATTATTATGATCACCATTCTGATTATTATGGCTATTGTGATTTTTATGGCTATTATGACTATTATAATTATTATTACGATTATTTCCGAGTTCATTATTGTTATTATTACGACTATTATGATTATTATGGCTATTATGACTATTATGGTTGTTATGGCTGATATAATGTATATTATGATTATTTCCTTACCCATTATGGTTATTATTATGATTATTATGATTATTACGGATCTTGATGTAATTATCATGAATATTATGACCATCATTAAGATTATTACGGTTACTCTGATTATTGTGATTATTGCTATGCTTATTAACATTACAATTACGATTATTATGATTATTGTAGTTATTATGATGATCACTATGATTATTATGGCTGTTAGTATGATTAATATGATCAACATTCAGATTATTATGGCTATTATGATTTTTATGGTTATTATTGCTATTATAATGATAAATATGATTATTTCCAAGTTTATTACGGTTATTATTATGACTATTATGATTATTTTAGTTATTATGATTAGTATGGTTACTATGGCTAGTATAACGGTTATTATGATTACTTCAAAGCTTATTATGTTTATTATTATGATTACTCTGATTATTATATGTCTAGGTATAATTATGATGAATATTATGGTCATCATTGAGATCATTATGGTTATTACGATGATTATGGTTATTACGTTAATAATAATAGTTATTAAGATTATTTCCATGACTATTCTGTTTATTATGATGATTACTATGATCATTATGGTTGTTAGTATTATTATTATGATCACCATTCTGATTATTATGCCTATTGTGATTTTTATGGTTATTATGACTAATGTAATTATTATTACGATTATTTCCAAGTTCATTATTGTTATTATTACGACTATTATGATTATTATGTCTATTATGACTATTATGGTTGATATGGCTAGTATAATGTATACTATGATTATTTCCGAACCCATTATGGTTATTATTATGATTATTATGATTACTACGGATCTTGGTATAATTATCATGGATATTATGATCATCATTAAGATTATTATGGTTACTATGATTATTGTGATTATTGCTATGCTTATTAACATTACAATTACGGTTATTATGATTATTGTAGTTATAATGATGATCACTATGATTATTATAGTTGTCAGTATGATTATCAGGATCTACATTCAGATTATTATGGCTATTATAATCTTTATGGTTATTATTGCTATTATAATGATAAATATGATTATTTCCAAGTTTATTATGGTTATTATTATGACTAGTATGATTATTATAATTATTATGATTATTATGGCAAGCATAATGCTTATTATGATTACTTCCAAGCTTATTATGGTTATTACTATAATTATTATGAATATTATTGTTATTATGGTTATTATGGTTACTGTGGCTAGTATAACGGTTATTATGATTATTTCAAAGCTTATTATGTTTATTATTATGGTTACTATGCTTATTATGGAACTTGGTACAATTATGATGTATATCATGATCATCATTAAGATCATTATGGTTATTGCGATTATTATGACTATTATGATTATTCTAGTTATTATGATTATTATGGTTATTATGGCTAGTATAAAGGTTATTATGATTATTTCAAAGCTTATTATGTTTATTATTATGATTACTCTGATTATTATATGTCTAGGTATAATTATGGTGAATATTATGGTCATCATTAAGATCATTATGCTTATTACGATGATTATGGTCATTACGTTAATAATAATGGTTATTAGGATTATTTCCATGACTATTCTGTTTAGTATGATGATCACTATGATCATAATGGTTGTTAGTATGATTATTACGATCAACATTCTGATTATTATGGCTATTATGATTTTTATGGTTATTATTGCTATTATAATGATAAATTTGATTATTTGCAAGTTTATTATTGTTATTATTACGACTATTATGGTTATTATGGCTATTATGACAATTATGGTTGATATGGCTAGTATTATGTATATTATGATTATTTCCGAACCCAGTATGGTTATTATTATGATTATTATGATTATTACGGATCTTGGTATAATTATCATCGATATTGTGATCATCATTAAGATTATTATGGTTACTATGATTATTGTGATTATTGCTATGCTTATTAACATTACAATTACGATTAATATGATTATTGTAGTTATTATGATGATCACTATGATTACTATGGTTGTTAGTATGATTATGAGGATCAACATTCAGATTATTATGGCTATTATGATTTTTATGGTTATTATTGCTATTATAATGATAAATATGATTATTTCCAAGTTTATTATGGTTATTATTATGACTAGTATGATTATTATAATTATTATGATTATTATGGCTAGCATAATGCTTATTATGATTATTTCCAAGCTTATTATGGTTATTATTATAATTATTTTGAATATTATTGTTATTATGATTATTATGGTTACTGTGGCTAGTATAACGGTTACTAATGATTATTTCAAAGCTTATTATGTTTATTATTATGGTTACTATGCTTATTATGGAACTTGGTACAATTATGATGTATATCATGATCATCATTAAGATCATTATGGTTATTGCGATTATTATGACTATTATGATTATACTAGTTATTATGATTATTATGGTTATTATGGCTAGTATAAAGGTTATTATGATTATTTCAAAGCTTATTATGTTTATTATTATGATTACTCTGATTATTATTTGTCTAGGTATAATTATGATGAATATTATGGTCATCATTGAGATCATTATGATTATTAAGATGATTATGGTAATTACGTTAATAATAATGATTATTAATGTTATTTCCATGACTGTTCTGTTTATTATGATGATTACTATGATCATTATGGTTGTCAGCATGATTATTATGATCACCATTCAGATTATTATGGCTATTGTGATTTTTATGGCTATTATGGCTATTGTAATGATTATTACGATTATTTCCAAGTTCATTATGGTTATTATTACGACTATTATGATTATTATGGCTATTATGACTATTATGGTTGTTATGGCTAGTATAATGTATATTATGATTATTTCCGAACCCATTATGGATATTATTATGATTATTATGATTATTACGGACCTTGATGTAATTATCATGAATATTATGATCATCATTAAGATTATTACGGTTACTATGGTTATTGTGATTATTGCTAAGCTTACTAACATTACAATTACGATTATTATGATTATTGTAGTTATTATGATGATCACTATGATCATAATGGTTGTTAGTATGATTATTATGATCACCATTCTGATTATTATGGCTATTGTGATTTTTATGGCTATTATGACTATTATAACTATTATTACGATTATTTCCGAGTTCATTATTGTTATTATTACGACTATTATGATTATTATGTCTATTATGACTATTATGGTTGATATGGCTATTATAATGTATACTATGATTATTTCCGAACCCATTATGGTTATTATTATGATTATTATGATTATTACGGATCTTGGTATAATTATCATGGATATTATGATCATCATTAAGATTATTATGGTTACTATGATTATTGTGATTATTGCTATGCTTATTAAAATTACAATTACGATTATTATGATTATTGTAGTCATTATGATGATCACTATGATTATTATAGTTGTTAGTATGATTATGAGGATCAACATTCAGATTATTATGGCTATTATGATCTTTATGGTTATTATTGCTATTATAATGATAAATATGATTATTTCCAAGTTTATTATGGGTATTATTATGACTAGTATGATTATTATAATTATTATGATTATTATGGCTAGTATAATGCTTATTCTGATTATTTCCAAGCTTATTATGGTTATTACTAAATTATTATGATTATTATGGTTATTATGATTAGTATGGTTACTATGGCTAGTATAACGGTTATTATGATTATTTCAAAGCTTATTATGTTTATTATTATGATTACTCTGATTATTATATGTCTAGGTATAATTATGATGAATATTATGGTCATCATTAAGATCACTATGGTTATTACGATGATTATGGTTATTACGTTAATAATAATGGTTATTAGGATTATTTCCATGACTATTCTGTTTATTATGATGATTACTATGATCATTATGGTTGTTAGTATTATTATTATGATCACCATTCTGATTATTATGCCTATTGTGATTTTTATGGCTATTATGACTATTGTAATGATTATTACGATTATTTCCAAGTTCATTATTGTTAATATTACGACTATTATGATTATTATGGCTATTATGACTATTATGGTTGTTATGGCCGGTATAATGTATATTATGATTATTTCCGAACCCATTATGGTTATTATTATGATTATTATGATTATTACGGATCTTGATGTAATTATCATGAATATTATGATCATCATTAAGATTATTATGGTTACTCTGATTATTGTGACTATTGCTATGCTTATTAACATTACAATTACGATTATTATGATTATTGCAGTTATTATGATGATCACTGTGATTATTATGGCTGTTAGTATGATTATTATGTTCAACATTCAGATTATTATGGCTATTATGATTTTTATGGTTATTATTGCTATTATAATGATAAATATGATTATTTCCTTGTTTATTATGGTTATTATTATGACTATCATGATTATTATAGTTATTATGATTATTATGATTATTATGGCTAGTATAATGCTTATTATGATTATTTCCAAGCTTATTATGGTTATTATTATAATTGTTATGATTATTACGGTTATTATGATTAGTATGGCTACTATGGCCAGTATAACGGTTATTATGATTATTTCAAAGCTTATTATGTTTATTATTATGATTACTCTGATTATTATATGTCTAGGAATAATTATGATGAATATTATGGCCATCATTAAGATCATTATGCTTATTACGATGATTATGGTCATTACGTTAATAATAATGATTATTAAGATTATTTCCATGACGATTCTGTTTATTATGATGATTACTATGATCATTATGGTTGTTAGTATGATTATTATGATCACCATTCAGATTATTATGGCTATTGCGATTTTTATGGCTATTATGCTTATTGTAATGATTATTACTATTATTTCCAAGTTCATTATGGTTATTATTACGACTATTATGATTATTATGGCTATTATGACTATTATGGTTGTTATGGCTAGTATAATGTATATTATGATTATTTCCGAACCCATTATGGTTATTATTATGATTATTATGATTATTACGGACCTTGATGTAATTATCATGAATATTATGATCATCATTAAGATTATTACGGTTACTATGGTTATTGTGATTATTGCTAAGCTTACTAACATTACAATTACGATTATTATGATTATTGTAGTTATTATGATGATCACTATGATCATAATGGTTGTTAGTATGATTATCAGGATCAACATTCAGATTATTATGGCTATTATGATCTTTATGGTTATTATTGCTATTATAATGATAAATATGACTATTTCCAAGTTTATTATGGTTATCATTATGACTATTATGATTATTATAGATATTATGATTATTATGGCTAGTATAATGCTTATTATGATTATTTCCAAGCTTATTATGGTTATTATTATAATTATTATGATTATTATGGTTATTATGATTAGTATGGTTACTATGGCTAGTATAACGGTTATTATGATTATTTCAAAGCTTATTATGTTTATTATTATGATTACTCTGATTATTATATGTCTAGGTATAATTATGATGAATATTATGGCCATCATTAAGATCATTATGCTTATTACGATGATTATGGTCATTACGTTAATAATAATGGTTATTAAGATTACTTCCATGACTATTCAGTTTATTATGATGATTACTATGATCATTATGGTTGTTAGTTTTATTATTATGATCACCATTCTGATTATTATGGCTATTGTGATTTTTATGGCTATTATGGCTATTGTAATGATTATTACGATTATTTCCAAGTTCAATATTGTTATTATTACGACTATTATGATTACTATGGCTATTATGACTATTATGGTTGTTATGGCTAGTATAATGTATATTATGATTATTTCCGAACCCATTATGGTTATTATTATGATTATTATGATTATTACGGATCTTGGTATTAGTTATCATGAATATTATGATCATCATTAAGATTATTATGGTTACAATGGTTATTGTGATTATTGCTATGCTTATTAACATTACAATTACGATTATTATGATTATTGTAGTTATTATGATGATCACTATGATTATTATGGCTGTTAGTATGATGATTATGATCAACATTCTGATTATTATGGCTATTATGATTTTTATGGTTATTATTGCTATTATAATGATAAATTTGATTATTTCCAAGTTTATTATGGGTATTATTATGACTAGTATGATTATTATAGTTATAATGATTATTATGGCTAGTATAATGCTTATTATGATTATTTCCAAGCTTATTATGGTTATTACTATAATTATTATGATTATTATGGTTATTATGGTTATTATGGTTAATATGGCTAGTATAACGGTTATTATGATTATTTCAAAGCTTATTATGTTGATTATTATGGTTACTATGATTATTATGGATCTTGGTATAATTATGATGAATATCATGATCATCATTAAGATCATTATGGTTATTGCGATTATTACGACTATTATGATTATTCTAGTTATTATGATTATTATGGTTATTATGGCTAGTATAAAGGTTATTATGATTATTTCAAAGCTTATTATGTTTATTATTATGATTACTCTGATTATTATATGTCTTAGTATAATTATGATAAATATTATGGTCATCATTAAGATCTTTATGGTTATTACGATGATTATGGTTATTACGTTAATAATAATGATTATTAAGATTATTTCCATGACGATTCTGTTTATTATGATGATTACTATGATCATTATGGTTGTTAGTATGATTATTATGATCACCATTCAGATTATTATGGCTATTGCGATTTTTATGGCTATTATGCCTATTGTAATGATTATTACTATTATTTCCAAGTTCATTATGGTTATTATTACGACTATTATGATTATTATGGCTATTATGACTATTATGGTTGTTATGGCTAGTATAATGTATATTATGATTATTTCCGAACCCATTATGGTTATTATTATGATTATTATTATTATTACGGGTCTTGGTATAATTATCATGGATATTATGATCATCATTAAAATTATTATGGTTACTCTGATTATTGTGACTATTGCTATGCTTATTAACATTACAATTACGATTATTATGATTATTGCAGTTATTATGATGATCACTGTGATTATTATGGCTGTTAGTATGATTATTATGTTCAACATTCAGATTATTATGGCTATTATGATTTTTATGGTTATTATTGCTATTATAATGATAAATATGATTATTTCCAAGTTTATTATGGTTATTATTATGACTATCATGATTATTATAGTTATTATGATTATTATGACTATTATGGCTAGTATCATGCTTATTATGATTATTTCCAAGCTTATTATGGTTATTATTATAATTATTATGATTATTATGGTTATTATGATTAGTATGGCTACTATGGCTAGTATAACGGTTATTATGATTATTTCAAAGCTTATTATGTTTATTATTATGATTACTCTGATTATTATATGTCTAGGTATAATTATGATGAATATTATGGCCATCATTGAGATCATTATGGTTATTACGATGATTATGGTTATTACGTTAATAATAATAGTTATTAAGATTATTTCCATGACTATTCTGTTTATTATGATGATTACTATGATCATTATGGTTGTTAGTATTATTATTATGATCACCATTCTGATTATTATGCCTATTGTGATTTTTATGGTTATTATGACTAATGTAATTATTATTACGATTATTTCCAAGTTCGTTATTGTTATTATTACGACTATTATGATTATTATGTCTATTATGACTATTATGGTTGATATGGCTAGTATAATGTATACTATGATTATTTCCGAACCCATTATGGTTATTATTATGATTATTATGATTACTACGGATCTTGGTATAATTATCATGGATATTATGATCATCATTAAGATTATTATGGTTACTATGATTATTGTGATTATTGCTATGCTTATTAACATTACAATTACGATTATTATGATTATTGTAGTTATAATGATGATCACTATGATTATTATAGTTGTCAGTATGATTATCAGGATCAACATTCAGATTATTATGGCTATTATAATCTTTATGGTTATTATTGCTATTATAATGATAAATATGATTATTTCCAAGTTTATTATGGTTATTATTATGACTAGTATGATTATTATAATTATTATGATTATTATGGCAAGCATAATGCTTATTATGATTACTTCCAAGCTTATTATGGTTATTACTATAATTATTATGAATATTATTGTTATTATGATTATTATGGTTACTGTGGCTAGTATAACGGTTATTATGATTATTTCAAAGCTTATTATGTTTATTATTATGGTTACTATGCTTATTATGGAACTTGGTACAATTATGATGTATATCATGATCATCATTAAGATCATTATGGTTATTGCGATTATTATGACTATTATGATTATTCTAGTTATTATGATTATTATGGTTATTATGGCTAGTATAAAGGTTATTATGATTATTTCAAAGCTTATTATGTTTATTATTATGATTACTCTGATTATTATATGTCTAGGTATAATTATGATGAATATTATGGTCATCATTAAGATCATTATGGTTATTACGATGATTGTGGTTATTACGTTAATAATAATGGTTATTCAGATTATTTCCATGACTATTCTGTTTATTATGATGATTACTATGATCAATATGGTTGTTAGTATTATTATTATGATCACCATTCTGATTACTATGCCTATTGTGATTTTTATGGCTATTATGACTATTGTAATGATTATTACGATTATTTCCAAGTTCATTATTGTTATTATTACGACTATTATGATTATTATGGCTATTATGACTATTATGGTTGTTATGGCTAGTATAATGTATATTATGATTATTTCCGAACCCATTATGGTTATTATTATGATTATTATGATTATTACGGACCTTGATGTAATTATCATGAATATTATGATCATCATTAAGATTATTACGGTTACTATGGTTATTGTGATTATTGCTAAGCTTACTAACATTACAATTACGATTATTATGATTATTGTAGTTAGTATGATGATCACTATGGTCATAATGGTTGTTAGTATGATTATTATGATCACCATTCTGATTTTTATGGCTATTGTGATTTTTATGGCTATTATGACTATTATAATTATTATTACGATTATTTCCGAGTTCATTATTGTTATTATTACGACTATTATGATTATTATGGCTATTATGACTATTATGGTTGTTATGGCTGATATAATGTATATTATGATTATTTCCTTACCCATTATGGTTATTATTATGATTATTATGATTATTACGGATCTTGATGTAATTATCATGAATATTATGACCATCATTAAGATTATTACGGTTACTCTGATTATTGTGATTATTGCTATGCTTATTAACATTACAATTACGATTATTATGATTATTGTAGTTATTATGATGATCACTATGATTATTATGGCTGTTAGTATGATTAATATGATCAACATTCAGATTATTATGGCTATTATGATTTTTATGGTTATTATTGCTATTATAATGATAAATATGATTATTTCCAAGTTTATTACGGTTATTATTATGACTATTATGATTATTTTAGTTATTATGATTAGTATGGTTACTATGGCTAGTATAACGGTTATTATGATTACTTCAAAGCTTATTATGTTTATTATTATGATTACTCTGATTATTATATGTCTAGGTATAATTATGATGAATATTATGGTCATCATTGAGATCATTATGGTTATTACGATGATTATGGTTATTACGTTAATAATAATAGTTATTAAGATTATTTCCATGACTATTCTGTTTATTATGATGATTACTATGATCATTATGGTTGTTAGTATTATTATTATGATCACCATTCTGATTATTATGCCTATTGTGATTTTTATGGTTATTATGACTAATGTAATTATTATTACGATTATTTCCAAGTTCATTATTGTTATTATTACGACTATTATGATTATTATGTCTATTATGACTATTATGGTTGATATGGCTAGTATAATGTATACTATGATTATTTCCGAACCCATTATGGTTATTATTATGATTATTATGATTACTACGGATCTTGGTATAATTATCATGGATATTATGATCATCATTAAGATTATTATGGTTACTATGATTATTGTGATTATTGCTATGCTTATTAACATTACAATTACGATTATTATGATTATTGTAGTTATTATGATGATCACTATGATTATTATTGCTGTTAGTATGATGATTATGATCAACATTCTGATTATTATGGCTATTATGATTTTTATGGTTATTCTTGCTATTATAATGATAAATATGATTATTTGCAAGTTTATTATGGTTATTATTATGACTATTATGATTATTATAGTTATTATGATTATTATGATTATTATGGCTAGTATAATGCTTATTATGATTATTTCCAAGCTTATTATGGTTATTATTATAATCATTATGATTATTATGGTTATTATGATTATTATGGCTACTATGGCTAGTATAACGGTTATTATGATTATTTCAAAGCTTCTTATGTTTATTATTATGATTACTCTGATTATTATATGTCTACGTATAATTATGATGAATATTATGGTCATCATTAAGATCATTATGGTTATTACGATGATTATGGTTATTACGTTAATAATAATGGTTATTAAGATTATTTCCATGACTATTCTGTTTATTATGATGATTACAATGATCATTATGGTTGTTAGTATTATTATTATGATCACCATTCTGATTATTATGCCTATTGTGATTTTTATGGCTGTTATGACTATTGTAATGATTATTACGATTATTTCCAAGTTCATTATTGTTATTATTACGACTATTATGATTATTATGGCTGTTATGACTATTATGGTTGATATGGCTAGTATAATGCATATTATGATTATTTCCGAACCCAGTATGGTTATTATTATGGTTATTATGATTATTACGGATCTTGGTATAATTATCATGGATATTATGATCATCATTAAGATTATTACGGTTACTCTGGTTATTGTGATTATTGCTAAGCTTATTAACATTACAATTACGATTATTATGATTATTGTAGTTATTATGATGATCACTATGATTATTATGGTTGTTAGTATGATTATTAGGATCAACATTCAGATTATTATGGCTATTATGATCTTTATGGTTATTATTGCTATTATAATGGTAAATATGATTATTTCCAAGTTTATTATGGGTATTATTATGACTAGTATGATTATTATAGTTATAATGATTATTATGGCTAGTATAATGCTTATTATGATTATTTCCAAGCTTATTATGGTTATTACTATAATTATTATGATTATTATGGTTATTATGATTATTATGGTTAATATGGCTAGTATAACGGTTATTATGATTATTTCAAAGCTTATTATGTTGATTATTATGGTTACTATGATTATTATGGATCTTGGTATAATTATGATGAATATCATGATCATCATTAAGATCATTATGGTTATTGCGATTATTACGACTATTATGATTATTCTAGTTATTATGATTATTATGGTTATTATGGCTAGTATAAAGGTTATTATGATTATTTCAAAGCTTATTATGTTTATTATTATGATTACTCTGATTATTATATGTCTAGGTATAATTATGATGAATATTATGGTCATCATTAAGATCATTATGGTTATTACGATGATTATGGTTATTACGTTAATAATAATGGTTATTAGGATTATTTCCATGACTATTCTGTTTATTATGATGATTACTATGATCATTATGGTTGTTAGTATTATTATTATGATCACCATTCTGATTATTATGCCTATTGTGATTTTTATGGCTATTATGACTATTGTAATGATTATTACGATTATTTCCAAGTTCATTATTGTTAATATTACGACTATTATGATTATTATGGCTATTATGACTATTATGGCTGTTATGGCTGGTATAATGTATATTATGATTATTTCCGAACCCATTATGGTTATTATTATGATTATTATGATTATTACGGGTCTTGGTATAATTATCATGGATATTATGATCATCATTAAAATTATTATGGTTACTCTGATTATTGTGACTATTGCTATGCTTATTAACATTACAATTACGATTATTATGATTATTGCAGTTATTATGATGATCACTGTGATTATTATGGCTGTTAGTATGATTATTATGTTCAACATTCAGATTATTATGGCTATTATGATTTTTATGGTTATTATTGCTATTATAATGATAAATATGATTATTTCCAAGTT
Organism: Calliopsis andreniformis; assembly: GCF_051401765.1. NCBI lineage: Eukaryota > Metazoa > Arthropoda > Insecta > Hymenoptera > Andrenidae > Calliopsis > Calliopsis andreniformis. Next base: position 483,713 of record NW_027480609.1, on the reverse strand, counting down.
TATTATGGTTATTATTATGACTATCATGATTATTATAGTTATTATGATTATTATGACTATTATGGCTAGTATAATGCTTATTATGATTATTTCCAAGCTTATTATGGTTATTATTATAATTATTATGATTATTATGGTTATTATGATTAGTATGGCTACTATGGCTAGTATAACGGTTATTATGATTATTTCAAAGCTTATTATGTTTATTATTATGATTACTCTGATTATTATATGTCTAGGTATAATTATGATGAATATTATGGCCATCATTAAGATCATTATGCTTATTACGATGATTATGGTCATTACGTTAATAATAATGGTTATTAAGATTATTTCCATGACTATTCAGTTTATTATGATGATTACTATGATCATTATGGTTGTTAGTTTTATTATTATGATCACCATTCTGATTATTATGGCTATTGTGATTTTTATGGCTATTATGGCTATTGTAATGATTATTACGATTATTTCCAAGTTCAATATTGTTATTATTACGACTATTATGATTACTATGGCTATTATGACTATTATGGTTGTTATGGCTAGTATAATGTATATTATGATTATTTCCGAACCCATTATGGTTATTATTATGATTATTATGATTATTGCGGATCTTGGTATTAGTTATCATGAATATTATGATCATCATTAAGATTATTATGGTTACATTGGTTATTGTGATTATTGCTATGCTTATTAACATTACAATTACGATTATTATGATTATTGTAGTTATTATGATGATCACTATGATTATTATGGCTGTTAGTATGATGATTATGATCAACATTCTGATTATTATGGCTATTATGATTTTTATGGTTATTATTGCTATTATAATGATAAATTTGATTATTTGCAAGTTTATTATTGTTATTATTACGACTATTATGGTTATTATGGCTATTATGACAATTATGGTTGATATGGCTAGTATAATGTATATTATGATTATTTCCGAACCCAGTATGGTTATTATTATGATTATTATGATTATTACGGATCTTGGTATAATTATCATCGATATTGTGATCATCATTAAGATTATTATGGTTACTATGATTATTGTGATTATTGCTATGCTTATTAACATTACAATTACGATTAATATGATTATTGTAGTTATTACGATGATCACTATGATTACTATGGTTGTTAGTATGATTATGAGGATCAACATTCAGATTATTATGGCTATTATGATTTTTATGGTTATTATTGCTATTATAATGATAAATATGATTATTTCCAAGTTTATTATGGTTATTATTATGACTAGTATGATTATTATAATTATTATGATTATTATGGCTAGCATAATGCTTATTATGATTATTTCCAAGCTTATTATGGTTATTATTATAATTATTATGAATATTATTGTTATTATGATTATTATGGTTACTGTGGCTAGTATAACGGTTATTAATGATTATTTCAAAGCTTATTATGTTTATTATTATGGTTACTATGCTTATTATGGAACTTGGTACAATTATGATGTATATCATGATCATCATTAAGATCATTATGGTTATTGCGATTATTATGACTATTATGATTATACTAGTTATTATGATTAATATGGTTATTATGGCTAGTATAACGGTTATTATGATTATTTCAAAGCTTATTATGTTTATTATTATGATTACTCTGATTATTATTTGTCTAGGTATAATTATGATGAATATTATGGTCATCATTGAGATCATTATGATTATTAAGATGATTATGGTTATTACGTTAATAATAATGATTATTAATGTTATTTCCATGACTGTTCTGTTTATTATGATGATTACTATGATCATTATGGTTGTTAGCATGATTATTATGATCACCATTCAGATTATTATGGCTATTGTGATTTTTATGGCTATTATGGCTATTGTAATGATTATTACGATTATTTCCCAGTTCATTATTGTTAATATTACGACTATTATGATTATTATGGCTATTATGACTATTATGGTTGTTATGGCTGGTATAATGTATATTATGATTATTTCCGAACCCATTATGGTTATTATTATGATTATTATGATTATTACGGATCTTGATGTAATTATCATGAATATTATGATCATCATTAAGATTATTATGGTTACTCTGATTATTGTGACTATTGCTATGCTTATTAACATTACAATTACGATTATTATGATTATTGCAGTTATTATGATGATCACTGTGATTATTATGGCTGTTAGTATGATTATTATGTTCAACATTCAGATTATTATGGCTATTATGATTTTTATGGTTATTATTGCTATTATAATGATAAATATGATTATTTCCTTGTTTATTATGGTTATTATTATGACTATCATGATTATTATAGTTATTATGATTATTATGATTATTATGGCTAGTATAATGCTTATTATGATTATTTCCAAGCTTATTATGGTTATTATTATAATTGTTATGATTATTACGGTTATTATGATTAGTATGGCTACTATGGCCAGTATAACGGTTATTATGATTATTTCAAAGCTTATTATGTTTATTATTATGATTACTCTGATTATTATATGTCTAGGAATAATTATGATGAATATTATGGCCATCATTAAGATCATTATGCTTATTACGATGATTATGGTCATTACGTTGATAATAATGATTATTAAGATTATTTCCATGACGATTCTGTTTATTATGATGATTACTATGATCATTATGGTTGTTAGTATGATTATTATGATCACCATTCAGATTATTATGGCTATTGCGATTTTTATGGCTATTATGCTTATTGTAATGATTATTACTATTATTTCCAAGTTCATTATGGTTATTATTACGACTATTATGATTATTATGGCTATTATGACTATTATGGTTGTTATGGCTAGTATAATGTATATTATGATTATTTCCGAACCCATTATGGTTATTATTATGATTATTATGATTATTACGGACCTTGATGTAATTATCATGAATATTATGATCATCATTAAGATTATTACGGTTACTATGGTTATTGTGATTATTGCTAAGCTTACTAACATTACAATTACGATTATTATGATTATTGTAGTTATTATGATGATCACTATGATCATAATGGTTGTTAGTATGATTATCAGGATCAACATTCAGATTATTATGGCTATTATGATCTTTATGGTTATTATTGCTATTATAATGATAAATATGACTATTTCCAAGTTTATTATGGTTATCATTATGACTATTATGATTATTATAGATATTATGATTATTATGGCTAGTATAATGCTTATTATGATTATTTCCAAGCTTATTATGGTTATTATTATAATTATTATGATTATTATGGTTATTATGATTAGTATGGTTACTATGGCTAGTATAACGGTTATTATGATTATTTCAAAGCTTATTATGTTTATTATTATGATTACTCTGATTATTATATGTCTAGGTATAATTATGATGAATATTATGGTCATCATTAAGATCATTATGGTTATTACGATGATTATGGTTATTACGTTAATAATAATGGTTATTAGGATTATTTCCATGACTATTCTGTTTATTATGATGATTACTATGATCATTATGGTTGTTAGTATTATTATTATGATCACCATTCTGATTATTATGCCTATTGTGATTTTTATGGCTATTATGACTATTGTAATGATTATTACGATTATTTCCAAGTTCATTATTGTTAATATTACGACTATTATGATTATTATGGCTATTATGACTATTATGGCTGTTATGGCTGGTATAATGTATATTATGATTATTTCCGAACCCATTATGGTTATTATTATGATTATTATGATTATTACGGGTCTTGGTATAATTATCATGGATATTATGATCATCATTAAAATTATTATGGTTACTCTGATTATTGTGACTATTGCTATGCTTATTAACATTACAATTACGATTATTATGATTATTGCAGTTATTATGATGATCACTGTGATTATTATGGCTGTTAGTATGATTATTATGTTCAACATTCAGATTATTATGGCTATTATGATTTTTATGGTTATTATTGCTATTATAATGATAAATATGATTATTTCCAAGTTTATTATGGTTATTATTATGACTATCATGATTATTATAGTTATTATGATTATTATGACTATTATGGCTAGTATAATGCTTATTATGATTATTTCCAAGCTTATTATGGTTATTATTATAATTATTATGATTATTATGGTTATTATGATTAGTATGGCTACTATGGCTAGTATAACGGTTATTATGATTATTTCAAAGCTTATTATGTTTATTATTATGATTACTCTGATTATTATATGTCTAGGTATAATTATGATGAATATTATGGCCATCATTAAGATCATTATGCTTATTACGATGATTATGGTCATTACGTTAATAATAATGGTTATTAAGATTATTTCCATGACTATTCAGTTTATTATGATGATTACTATGATCATTATGGTTGTTAGTTTTATTATTATGATCACCATTCTGATTATTATGGCTATTGTGATTTTTATGGCTATTATGGCTATTGTAATGATTATTACGATTATTTCCAAGTTCAATATTGTTATTATTACGACTATTATGATTACTATGGCTATTATGACTATTATGGTTGTTATGGCTAGTATAATGTATATTATGATTATTTCCGAACCCATTATGGTTATTATTATGATTATTATGATTATTGCGGATCTTGGTATTAGTTATCATGAATATTATGATCATCATTAAGATTATTATGGTTACATTGGTTATTGTGATTATTGCTATGCTTATTAACATTACAATTACGATTATTATGATTATTGTAGTTATTATGATGATCACTATGATTATTATGGCTGTTAGTATGATGATTATGATCAACATTCTGATTATTATGGCTATTATGATTTTTATGGTTATTATTGCTATTATAATGATAAATTTGATTATTTGCAAGTTTATTATTGTTATTATTACGACTATTATGGTTATTATGGCTATTATGACAATTATGGTTGATATGGCTAGTATAATGTATATTATGATTATTTCCGAACCCAGTATGGTTATTATTATGATTATTATGATTATTACGGATCTTGGTATAATTATCATCGATATTGTGATCATCATTAAGATTATTATGGTTACTATGATTATTGTGATTATTGCTATGCTTATTAACATTACAATTACGATTAATATGATTATTGTAGTTATTACGATGATCACTATGATTACTATGGTTGTTAGTATGATTATGAGGATCAACATTCAGATTATTATGGCTATTATGATTTTTATGGTTATTATTGCTATTATAATGATAAATATGATTATTTCCAAGTTTATTATGGTTATTATTATGACTAGTATGATTATTATAATTATTATGATTATTATGGCTAGCATAATGCTTATTATGATTATTTCCAAGCTTATTATGGTTATTATTATAATTATTATGAATATTATTGTTATTATGATTATTATGGTTACTGTGGCTAGTATAACGGTTATTAATGATTATTTCAAAGCTTATTATGTTTATTATTATGGTTACTATGCTTATTATGGAACTTGGTACAATTATGATGTATATCATGATCATCATTAAGATCATTATGGTTATTGCGATTATTATGACTATTATGATTATACTAGTTATTATGATTAATATGGTTATTATGGCTAGTATAACGGTTATTATGATTATTTCAAAGCTTATTATGTTTATTATTATGATTACTCTGATTATTATTTGTCTAGGTATAATTATGATGAATATTATGGTCATCATTGAGATCATTATGATTATTAAGATGATTATGGTTATTACGTTAATAATAATGATTATTAATGTTATTTCCATGACTGTTCTGTTTATTATGATGATTACTATGATCATTATGGTTGTTAGCATGATTATTATGATCACCATTCAGATTATTATGGCTATTGTGATTTTTATGGCTATTATGGCTATTGTAATGATTATTACGATTATTTCCCAGTTCATTATTGTTAATATTACGACTATTATGATTATTATGGCTATTATGACTATTATGGTTGTTATGGCTGGTATAATGTATATTATGATTATTTCCGAACCCATTATGGTTATTATTATGATTATTATGATTATTACGGATCTTGATGTAATTATCATGAATATTATGATCATCATTAAGATTATTATGGTTACTCTGATTATTGTGACTATTGCTATGCTTATTAACATTACAATTACGATTATTATGATTATTGCAGTTATTATGATGATCACTGTGATTATTATGGCTGTTAGTATGATTATTATGTTCAACATTCAGATTATTATGGCTATTATGATTTTTATGGTTATTATTGCTATTATAATGATAAATATGATTATTTCCTTGTTTATTATGGTTATTATTATGACTATCATGATTATTATAGTTATTATGATTATTATGATTATTATGGCTAGTATAATGCTTATTATGATTATTTCCAAGCTTATTATGGTTATTATTATAATTGTTATGATTATTACGGTTATTATGATTAGTATGGCTACTATGGCCAGTATAACGGTTATTATGATTATTTCAAAGCTTATTATGTTTATTATTATGATTACTCTGATTATTATATGTCTAGGAATAATTATGATGAATATTATGGCCATCATTAAGATCATTATGCTTATTACGATGATTATGGTCATTACGTTGATAATAATGATTATTAAGATTATTTCCATGACGATTCTGTTTATTATGATGATTACTATGATCATTATGGTTGTTAGTATGATTATTATGATCACCATTCAGATTATTATGGCTATTGCGATTTTTATGGCTATTATGCTTATTGTAATGATTATTACTATTATTTCCAAGTTCATTATGGTTATTATTACGACTATTATGATTATTATGGCTATTATGACTATTATGGTTGTTATGGCTAGTATAATGTATATTATGATTATTTCCGAACCCATTATGGTTATTATTATGATTATTATGATTATTACGGACCTTGATGTAATTATCATGAATATTATGATCATCATTAAGATTATTACGGTTACTATGGTTATTGTGATTATTGCTAAGCTTACTAACATTACAATTACGATTATTATGATTATTGTAGTTATTATGATGATCACTATGATCATAATGGTTGTTAGTATGATTATCAGGATCAACATTCAGATTATTATGGCTATTATGATCTTTATGGTTATTATTGCTATTATAATGATAAATATGACTATTTCCAAGTTTATTATGGTTATCATTATGACTATTATGATTATTATAGATATTATGATTATTATGGCTAGTATAATGCTTATTATGATTATTTCCAAGCTTATTATGGTTATTATTATAATTATTATGATTATTATGGTTATTATGATTAGTATGGTTACTATGGCTAGTATAACGGTTATTATGATTATTTCAAAGCTTATTATGTTTATTATTATGATTACTCTGATTATTATATGTCTAGGTATAATTATGATGAATATTATGGTCATCATTAAGATCATTATGGTTATTACGATGATTATGGTTATTACGTTAATAATAATGGTTATTAGGATTATTTCCATGACTATTCTGTTTATTATGATGATTACTATGATCATTATGGTTGTTAGTATTATTATTATGATCACCATTCTGATTATTATGCCTATTGTGATTTTTATGGCTATTATGACTATTGTAATGATTATTACGATTATTTCCAAGTTCATTATTGTTAATATTACGACTATTATGATTATTATGGCTATTATGACTATTATGGCTGTTATGGCTGGTATAATGTATATTATGATTATTTCCGAACCCATTATGGTTATTATTATGATTATTATGATTATTACGGGTCTTGGTATAATTATCATGGATATTATGATCATCATTAAAATTATTATGGTTACTCTGATTATTGTGACTATTGCTATGCTTATTAACATTACAATTACGATTATTATGATTATTGCAGTTATTATGATGATCACTGTGATTATTATGGCTGTTAGTATGATTATTATGTTCAACATTCAGATTATTATGGCTATTATGATTTTTATGGTTATTATTGCTATTATAATGATAAATATGATTATTTCCAAGTTTATTATGGTTATTATTATGACTATCATGATTATTATAGTTATTATGATTATTATGACTATTATGGCTAGTATAATGCTTATTATGATTATTTCCAAGCTTATTATGGTTATTATTATAATTATTATGATTATTATGGTTATTATGATTAGTATGGCTACTATGGCTAGTATAACGGTTATTATGATTATTTCAAAGCTTATTATGTTTATTATTATGATTACTCTGATTATTATATGTCTAGGTATAATTATGATGAATATTATGGCCATCATTAAGATCATTATGCTTATTACGATGATTATGGTCATTACGTTAATAATAATGGTTATTAAGATTATTTCCATGACTATTCAGTTTATTATGATGATTACTATGATCATTATGGTTGTTAGTTTTATTATTATGATCACCATTCTGATTATTATGTCTATTGTGATTTTTATGGCTATTATGGCTATTGTAATGATTACTACGATTATTTCCAAGTTCAATATTGTTATTATTACGACTATTATGATTACTATGGCTATTATGACTATTATGGTTGTTATGGCTAGTATAATGTATATTATGATTATTTCCGCACCCATTATGGTTATTATTATGATTATTATGATTATTACGGATCTTGGTATTAGTTATCATGAATATTATGATCATCATTAAGATTATTATGGTTACAATGGTTATTGTGATTATTGCTATGCTTATTAACATTACAATTACGATTATTATGATTATTGTAGTTATTATGATGATCACTATGATTATTATGGCTGTTAGTATGATGATTATGATCAACATTCTGATTATTATGGCTATTATGATTTTTATGGTTATTATTGCTATTATAATGATAAATTTGATTATTTGCAAGTTTATTATTGTTATTATTACGACTATTATGGTTATTATGGCTATTATGACAATTATGGTTGATATGGCTAGTATAATGTATATTATGATTATTTCCGAACCCAGTATGGTTATTATTATGATTATTATGATTATTACGGATCTTGGTATAATTATCATCGATATTGTGATCATCATTAAGATTATTATGGTTACTATGATTATTGTGATTATTGCTATGCTTATTAACATTACAATTACGATTAATATGATTATTGTAGTTATTATGATGATCACTATGATTACTATGGTTGTTAGTATGATTATGAGGATCAACATTCAGATTATTATGGCTATTATGATTTTTATGGTTATTATTGCTATTATAATGATAAATATGATTATTTCCAAGTTTATTATGGTTATTATTATGACTAGTATGATTATTATAATTATTATGATTATTATGGCTAGCATAATGCTTATTATGATTATTTCCAAGCTTATTATGGTTATTATTATAATTATTATGAATATTATTGTTATTATGATTATTATGGTTATTATGGCTAGTATAACGATTATTATGATTATTTCAAAGCTTATTATGTTTATTATTATGATTACTCTGATTATTATATGTCTAGGTATAATTATGATGAATATTATGGTCATCATTAAGATCATTATGGTTATTACGATGATTATGGTTATTACGTTAATAATAATGGTTATTAGGATTATTTCCATGACTATTCTGTTTATTATGATGATTACTATGATCATTATGGTTGTTAGTATTATTATTATGATCACCATTCTGATTATTATGCCTATTGTGATTTTTATGGCTATTATGACTATTGTAATGATTATTACGATTATTTCCAAGTTCATTATTGTTAATATTACGACTATTATGATTATTATGGCTATTATGACTATTATGGTTGTTATGGCTGGTATAATGTATATTATGATTATTTCCGAACCCATTATGGTTATTATTATGATTATTATGATTATTACGGATCTTGATGTAATTATCATGAATATTATGATCATCATTAAGATTATTATGGTTACTCTGATTATTGTGACTATTGCTATGCTTATTAACATTACAATTACGATTATTATAATTATTGCAGTTATTATGATGATCACTGTGATTATTATGGCTGTTTGTATGATTATTATGTTCAACATTCAGATTATTATGGCTATTATGATTTTTATGGGTATTATTGCTATTATAATGATAAATATGATTATTTCCTAGTTTATTATGGTTATTATTATGACTATCATGAATATTATAGTTATTATGATTATTATGATTATTATGGCTAGTATAATGCTTATTATGATTATTTCCAAGCTTATTATGGTTATTATTATAATTGTTATGATTATTATGGTTATTATGATTAGTATGGCTACTATGGCCAGTATAACGGTTATTATGATTATTTCAAAGCTTATTATGTTTATTATTATGATTACTCTGATTATTATATGTCTAGGAATAATTATGATGAATATTATGGCCATCATTAAGATCATTATGCTTATTACGATGATTATGGTCATTACGTTAATAATAATGGTTATTAGGATTATTTCCATGACTATTCTGTTTAGTATGATGATCACTATGATCATAATGGTTGTTAGTATGATGATTATGATCAACATTCTGATTATTATGGCTATTATGATTTTTATGGTTATTATTGCTATTATAATGATAAATTTGATTATTTGCAAGTTTATTATTGTTATTATTACGACTATTATGGTTATTATGGCTATTATGACAATTATGGTTGATATGGCTAGTATAATGTATATTATGATTATTTCCGAACCCAGTATGGTTATTATTATGATTATTATGATTATTACGGATCTTGGTATAATTATCATCGATATTGTGATCATCATTAAGATTATTATGGTTACTATGATTATTGTGATTATTGCTATGCTTATTAACATTACAATTACGATTAATATGATTATTGTAGTTATTATGATGATCACTATGATTACTATGGTTGTTAGTATGATTATGAGGATCAACATTCAGATTATTATGGCTATTATGATTTTTATGGTTATTATTGCTATTATAATGATAAATATGATTATTTCCAAGTTTATTATGGTTATTATTATGACTAGTATGATTATTATAATTATTATGATTATTATGGCTAGCATAATGCTTATTATGATTATTTCCAAGCTTATTATGGTTATTATTATAATTATTATGAATATTATTGTTATTATGATTATTATGGTTACTGTGGCTAGTATAACGGTTATTAATGATTATTTCAAAGCTTATTATGTTTATTATTATGGTTACTATGCTTATTATGGAACTTGGTACAATTATGATGTATATCATGATCATCATTAAGATCATTATGGTTATTGCGATTATTATGACTATTATGATTATACTAGTTATTATGATTATTATGGTTATTATGGCTAGTATAAAGGTTATTATGATTATTTCAAAGCTTATTATGTTTATTATTATGATTACTCTGATTATTATTTGTCTAGGTATAATTATGATGAATATTATGGTCATCATTGAGATCATTATGATTATTAAGATGATTATGGTTATTACGTTAATAATAATGATTATTAATGTTATTTCCATGACTGTTCTGTTTATTATGATGATTACTATGATCATTATGGTTGTTAGCATGATTATTATGATCACCATTCAGATTATTATGGCTATTGTGATTTTTATGGCTATTATGGCTATTGTAATGATTATTACGATTATTTCCAAGTTCATTATGGTTATTATTACGACTATTATGATTATTATGGCTATTATGACTATTATGGTTGTTATGGCTAGTATAATGTATATTATGATTATTTCCGAACCCATTATGGATATTATTATGATTATTATGATTATTACGGACCTTGATGTAATTATCATGAATATTATGATCATCATTAAGATTATTACGGTTACTATGGTTATTGTGATTATTGCTAAGCTTACTAACATTACAATTACGATTATTATGATTATTGTAGTTATTATGATGATCACTACGATTATTATGGCTGTTAGTATGATGATTATGATCAACATTCTGATTATTATGGCTATTATGATCTTTATGGTTATTATTGCTATTATAATGATAAATATGACTATTTCCAAGTTTATTATGGTTATCATTATGACTATTATGATTATTATAGATATTATGATTATTATGGCTAGTATAATGCTTATTATGATTATTTCCAAGCTTATTATGGTTATTATTATAATTATTATGATTATTATGGTTATTATGATTAGTATGGTTACTATGGCTAGTATAACGGTTATTATGATTATTTCAAAGCTTATTATGTTTATTATTATGATTACTCTGATTATTATATGTCTAGGTATAATTATGATGAATATTATGGTCATCATTAAGATCATTATGGTTATTACGATGATTATGGTTATTACGTTAATAATAATGGTTATTAGGATTATTTCCATGACTATTCTGTTTATTATGATGATTACTATGATCATTATGGTTGTTAGTATTATTATTATGATCACCATTCTGATTATTATGCCTATTGTGATTTTTATGGCTATTATGACTATTGTAATGATTATTACGATTATTTCCAAGTTCATTATTGTTAATATTACGACTATTATGATTATTATGGCTATTATGACTATTATGGCTGTTATGGCTGTTATAATGTATATTATGATTATTTCCGAACCCATTATGGTTATTATTATGATTATTATGATTATTACGGGTCTTGGTATAATTATCATGGATATTATGATCATCATTAAAATTATTATGGTTACTCTGATTATTGTGACTATTGCTATGCTTATTAACATTACAATTACGATTATTATGATTATTGCAGTTATTATGATGATCACTGTGATTATTATGGCTGTTAGTATGATTATTATGTTCAACATTCAGATTATTATGGCTATTATGATTTTTATGGTTATTATTGCTATTATAATGATAAATATGATTATTTCCAAGTTTATTATGGTTATTATTATGACTATCATGATTATTATAGTTATTATGATTATTATGACTATTATGGCTAGTATAATGCTTATTATGATTATTTCCAAGCTTATTATGGTTATTATTATAATTATTATGATTATTATGGTTATTATGATTAGTATGGCTACTATGGCTAGTATAACGGTTATTATGATTATTTCAAAGCTTATTATGTTTATTATTATGATTACTCTGATTATTATATGTCTAGGTATAATTATGATGAATATTATGGCCATCATTAAGATCATTATGCTTATTACGATGATTATGGTCATTACGTTAATAATAATGGTTATTAAGATTATTTCCATGACTATTCAGTTTATTATGATGATTACTATGATCATTATGGTTGTTAGTTTTATTATTATGATCACCATTCTGATTATTATGTCTATTGTGATTTTTATGGCTATTATGGCTATTGTAATGATTATTACGATTATTTCCAAGTTCATTATGGTTATTATTACTACTATTATGATTATTATGGCTATTATGACTATTATGGTTGTTATGGCTAGTATAATGTATATTATGATTATTTCCGAACCCATTATGGATATTATTATGATTATTATGATTATTACGGACCTTGATGTAATTATCATGAATATTATGATCATCATTAAGATTATTACGGTTACTATGGTTATTGTGATTATTGCTAAGCTTACTAACATTACAATTACGATTATTATGATTATTGTAGTTATTATGATGATCACTATGATCATAATGGTTGTTAGTATGATTATTATGATCACCATTCTGATTATTATGGCTATTGTGATTTTTATGGCTATTATGACTATTATAACTATTATTACGATTATTTCCGAGTTCATTATTGTTATTATTACGACTATTATGATTATTATGTCTATTATGACTATTATGGTTGATATGGCTATTATAATGTATACTATGTTTATTTCCGAACCCATTATGGTTATTATTATGATTATTATGATTATTACGGATCTTGGTATAATTATCATGGATATTATGATCATCATTAAGATTATTATGGTTACTATGCTTATTGTGATTATTGCTATGCTTATTAAAATTACAATTACGATTATTATGATTATTGTAGTCATTATGATGATCACTATGATTATTATAGTTGTTAGTATGATTATCAGGATCAACATTCAGATTATTATGGCTATTATGATCTTTATGGTTATTATTGCTATTATAATGATAAATATGACTATTTCCAAGTTTATTATGGTTATCATTATGACTATTATGATTATTATAGATATTATGATTATTATGGCTAGTATAATGCTTATTATGATTATTTCCAAGCTTATTATGGTTATTATTATAATTATTATGATTATTATGGTTATTATGATTAGTATGGTTACTATGGCTAGTATAACGGTTATTATGATTATTTCAAAGCTTATTATGTTTATTATTATGATTACTCTGATTATTATATGTCTAGGTATAATTATGATGAATATTATGGTCATCATTAAGATCATTATGGTTATTACGATGATTATGGTTATTACGTTAATAATAATGGTTATTAGGATTATTTCCATGACTATTCTGTTTATTATGATGATTACTATGATCATTATGGTTGTTAGTATTATTATTATGATCACCATTCTGATTATTATGCCTATTGTGATTTTTATGGCTATTATGACTATTGTAATGATTATTACGATTATTTCCAAGTTCATTATTGTTAATATTACGACTATTATGATTATTATGGCTATTATGACTATTATGGCTGTTATGGCTGGTATAATGTATATTATGATTATTTCCGAACCCATTATGGTTATTATTATGATTATTACGGGTCTTGGTATAATTATCATGGATATTATGATCATCATTAAAATTATTATGGTTACTCTGATTATTGTGACTATTGCTATGCTTATTAACATTACAATTGCGATTATTATGATTATTGCAGTTATTATGATGATCACTGTGATTATTATGGCTGTTAGTATGATTATTATGTTCAACATTCAGATTATTATGGCTATTATGATTTTTATGGTTATTATTGCTATTATAATGATAAATATGATTATTTCCAAGTTTATTATGGTTATTATTATGACTATCATTATTATTATAGTTATTATGATTATTATGACTATTATGGCTAGTATAATGCTTATTATGATTATTTCCAAGCTTATTATGGTTATTATTATAATTATTATGATTATTATGGTTATTATGATTAGTATGGCTACCATGGCTAGTATAACGGTTATTATGATTATTTCAAAGCTTATTATGTTTATTATTATGATTACTCTGATTATTATATGTCTAGGTATAATTATGATGAATATTATGGCCATCATTAAGATCATTATGCTTATTACGATGATTATGGTCATTACGTTAATAATAATGGTTATTAAGATTATTTCCATGACTATTCAGTTTATTATGATGATTACTATGATCATTATGGTTGTTAGTTTTATTATTATGATCACCATTCTGATTATTATGGCTATTGTGATTTTTATGGCTATTATGGCTATTGTAATGATTATTACGATTATTTCCAAGTTCAATATTGTTATTATTACGACTATTATGATTACTATGGCTATTATGACTATTATGGTTGTTATGGCTAGTATAATGTATATTATGATTATTTCCGAACCCATTATGGTTATTATTATGATTATTATGATTATTACGGATCTTGGTATTAGTTATCATGAATATTATGATCATCATTAAGATTATTATGGTTACAATGGTTATTGTGATTATTGCTATGCTTATTAACATTACAATTACGATTATTATGATTATTGTAGTTATTATGATGATCACTATGATTATTATGGCTGTTAGTATGATGATTATGATCAACATTCTGATTATTATGGCTATTATGATTTTTATGGTTATTATTGCTATTATAATGATAAATTTGATTATTTGCAAGTTTATTATTGTTATTATTACGACTATTATGGTTATTATGGCTATTATGACAATTATGGTTGATATGGCTAGTATAATGTATATTATGATTATTTCCGAACCCAGTATGGTTATTATTATGATTATTATGATTATTACGGATCTTGGTATAATTATCATCGATATTGTGATCATCATTAAGATTATTATGGTTACTATGATTATTGTGATTATTGCTATGCTTATTAACATTACAATTACGATTAATATGATTATTGTAGTTATTATGATGATCACTATGGTTACTATGGTTGTTAGTATGATTATGAGGATCAACATTCAGATTATTATGGCTATTATGATTTTTATGGTTATTATTGCTATTATAATGATAAATATGATTATTTCCAAGTTTATTATGGTTATTATTATGACTAGTATGATTATTATAATTATTATGATTATTATGGCTAGCATAATGCTTATTATGATTATTTCCAAGCTTATTATGGTTATTATTATAATTATTATGAATATTATTGTTATTATGATTATTATGGTTACTGTGGCTAGTATAACGGTTATTAATGATTATTTCAAAGCTTATTATGTTTATTATTATGGTTACTATGCTTATTATGGAACTTGGTACAATTATGATGTATATCATGATCATCATTAAGATCATTATGGTTATTGCGATTATTATGACTATTATGATTATACTAGTTATTATGATTATTATGGTTATTATGGCTAGTATAAAGGTTATTATGATTATTTCAAAGCTTATTATGTTTATTATTATGATTACTCTGATTATTATTTGTCTAGGTATAATTATGATGAATATTATGGTCATCATTGAGATCATTATGATTATTAAGATGATTATGGTTATTACGTTAATAATAATGATTATTAATGTTATTTCCATGACTGTTCTGTTTATTATGATGATTACTATGATCATTATGGTTGTTAGCATGATTATTATGATCACCATTCAGATTATTATGGCTATTGTGATTTTTATGGCTATTATGGCTATTGTAATGATTATTACGATTATTTCCAAGTTCATTATGGTTATTATTACGACTATTATGATTATTATGGCTATTATGACTATTATGGTTGTTATGGCTAGTATAATGTATATTATGATTATTTCCGAACCCATTATGGATATTATTATGATTATTATGATTATTACGGACCTTGATGTAATTATCATGAATATTATGATCATCATTAAGATTATTACGGTTACTATGGTTATTGTGATTATTGCTAAGCTTACTAACATTACAATTACGATTATTATGATTATTGTAGTTATTATGATGATCACTATGATCATAATGGTTGTTAGTATGATTATTATGATCACCATTCTGATTATTATGGCTATTGTGATTTTTATGGCTATTATGACTATTATAACTATTATTACGATTATTTCCGAGTTCATTATTGTTATTATTACGACTATTATGATTATTATGTCTATTATGACTATTATGGTTGATATGGCTATTATAATGTATACTATGATTATTTCCGAACCCATTATGGTTATTATTATGATTATTATGATTATTACGGATCTTGGTATAATTATCATGGATATTATGATCATCATTAAGATTATTATGGTTACTATGCTTATTGTGATTATTGCTATGCTTATTAAAATTACAATTACGATTATTATGATTATTGTAGTCATTATGATGATCACTATGATTATTATAGTTGTTAGTATGATTATCAGGATCAACATTCAGATTATTATGGCTATTATGATCTTTATGGTTATTATTGCTATTATAATGATAAATATGACTATTTCCAAGTTTATTATGGTTATCATTATGACTATTATGATTATTATAGATATTATGATTATTATGGCTAGTATAATGCTTATTATGATTATTTCCATGCTTATTATGGTTATTATTATAATTATTATTATTATTATGGTTATTATGATTAGTATGGTTACTATGGCTAGTATAACGGTTATTATGATTATTTCAAAGCTTATTATGTTTATTATTATGATTACTCTGATTATTATATGTCTAGGTATAATTATGATGAATATTATGGTCATCATTAAGATCATTATGGTTATTACGATGATTATGGTTATTACGTTAATAATAATGGTTATTAGGTTTATTTCCATGACTATTCTGTTTATTATGATGATTACTATGATCATTATGGTTGTTAGTATTATTATTATGATCACCATTCTGATTATTATGCCTATTGTGATTTTTATGGCTATTATGACTATTGTAATGATTATTACGATTATTTCCAAGTTCATTATTGTTAATATTACGACTATTATGATTATTATGGCTATTATGACTATTATGGCTGTTATGGCTGGTATAATGTATATTATGATTATTTCCGAACCCATTATGGTTATTATTATGATTATTATGATTATTACGGGTCTTGGTATAATTATCATGGATATTATGATCATCATTAAAATTATTATGGTTACTCTGATTATTGTGACTATTGCTATGCTTATTAACATTACAATTACGATTATTATGATTATTGCAGTTATTATGATGATCACTGTGATTATTATGGCTGTTAGTATGATTATTATGTTCAACATTCAGATTATTATGGCTATTATGATTTTTATGGTTATTAATGCTATTATAATGATAAATATGATTATTTCCAAGTTTATTATGGTTATTATTATGACTATCATGATTATTATAGTTATTATGATTATTATGACTATTATGGCTAGTATAATGCTTATTATGATTATTTCCAAGCTTATTATGGTTATTATTATAATTATTATGATTATTATGGTTATTATGATTAGTATGGCTACTATGGCTAGTATAACGGTTATTATGATTATTTCAAAGCTTATTATGTTTATTATTATGATTACTCTGATTATTATATGTCTAGGTATAATTATGATGAATATTATGGCCATCATTAAGATCATTATGCTTATTACGATGATTATGGTCATTACGTTAATAATAATGGTTATTAAGATTATTTCCATGACTATTCAGTTTATTATGATGATTACTATGATCATTATGGTTGTTAGTTTTATTATTATGATCACCATTCTGATTATTATGGCTATTGTGATTTTTATGGCTATTATGGCTATTGTAATGATTATTACGATTATTTCCAAGTTCAATATTGTTATTATTACGACTATTATGATTACTATGGCTATTATGACTATTATGGTTGTTATGGCTAGTATAATGTATATTATGATTATTTCCGAACCCATTATGGTTATTATTATGATTATTATGATTATTACGGATCTTGGTATTAGTTATCATGAATATTATGATCATCATTAAGATTATTATGGTTACAATGGTTATTGTGATTATTGCTATGCTTATTAACATTACAATTACGATTATTATGATTATTGTAGTTATTATGATGATCACTATGATTATTATGGCTGTTAGTATGATGATTATGATCAACATTCTGATTATTATGGCTATTATGATTTTTATGGTTATTATTGCTATTATAATGATAAATTTGATTATTCGCAAGTTTATTATTGTTATTATTACGACTATTATGGTTATTATGGCTATTATGACAATTATGGTTGATATGGCTAGTATAATGTATATTATGATTATTTCCGAACCCAGTATGGTTATTACTATGATTATTATGATTATTACGGATCTTGGTATAATTATCATCGATATTGTGATCATCATTAAGATTATTATGGTTACTATGATTATTGTGATTATTGCTATGCTTATTAACATTACAATTACGATTAATATGATTATTGTAGTTATTATGATGATCACTATGATTACTATGGTTGTTAGTATGATTATGAGGATCAACATTCAGATTATTATGGCTATTATGATTTTTATGGTTATTATTGCTATTATAATGATAAATATGATTATTTCCAAGTTTATTATGGTTATTATTATGACTAGTATGATTATTATAATTATTAAGATTATTATGGCTAGCATAATGCTTATTATGATTATTTCCAAGCTTATTATGGTTATTATTATAATTATTATGAATATTATTGTTATTATGATTATTATGGTTACTGTGGCTAGTATAACGGTTATTAATGATTATTTCAAAGCTTATTATGTTTATTATTATGGTTACTATGCTTATTATGGAACTTGGTACAATTATGATGTATATCATGATTATCATTAAGATCATTATGGTTATTGCGATTATTATGACTATTATGATTATACTAGTTATTATGATTATTATGGTTATTATGGCTAGTATAAAGGTTATTATGATTATTTCAAAGCTTATTATGTTTATTATTATGATTACTCTGATTATTATTTGTCTAGGTATAATTATGATGAATATTATGGTCATCATTGAGATCATTATGATTATTAAGATGATTATGGTTATTACGTTAATAATAATGATTATTAATGTTATTTCCATGACTGTTCTGTTTATTATGATGATTACTATGATCATTATGGTTGTTAGCATGATTATTATGATCACCATTCAGATTATTATGGCTATTGTGATTTTTATGGCTATTATGGCTATTGTAATGATTATTACGATTATTTCCAAGTTCATTATGGTTATTATTACGACTATTATGATTATTATGGCTATTATGACTATTATGGTTGTTATGGCTAGTATAATGTATATTATGATTATTTCCGAACCCATTATGGATATTATTATGATTATTATGATTATTACGGACCTTGATGTAATTATCATGAATATTATGATCATCATTAAGATTATTACGGTTACTATGGTTATTGTGATTATTGCTAAGCTTACTAACATTACAATTACGATTATTATGATTATTGTAGTTATTATGATGATCACTATGATCATAATGGTTGCTAGTATGATTATTATGATCACCATTCTGATTATTATGGCTATTGTGATTTTTATGGCTATTATGACTATTATAACTATTATTACGATTATTTCCGAGTTCATTATTGTTATTATTACGACTATTATGATTATTATGTCTATTATGACTATTATGGTTGATATGGCTATTATAATGTATACTATGATTATTTCCGAACCCATTATGGTTATTATTATGATTATTATGATTATTACGGATCTTGGTATAATTATCATGGATATTATGATCATCATTAAGATTATTATGGTTACTATGCTTATTGTGATTATTGCTATGCTTATTAAAATTACAATTACGATTATTATGATTATTGTAGTCATTATGATGATCACTATGAGAATTATAGTTGTTAGTATGATTATCAGGATCAACATTCAGATTATTATGGCTATTATGATCTTTATGGTTATTATTGCTATTATAATGATAAATATGATTATTTCCAAGTTTATTATGGTTATTATTATGACTATCATGATTATTATAGTTATTATGATTATTATGACTATTATGGCTAGTATAATGCTTATTATGATTATTTCCAAGCTTATTATGGTTATTACTATAATTATTATGATTATTATGGTTATTATGATTAGTATGGTTACTATGGCTAGTATAACGATTATTATGATTATTTCAAAGCTTATTATGTTTATTATTATGATTACTCTGATTATTATATGTCTAGGTATAATTATGATGAATATTATGGTCATCATTAAGATCATTATGGTTATTACGATGATTATGGTTATTACGTTAATAATAATGGTTATTAGGATTATTTCCATGACTATTCTGTTTATTATGATGATTACTATGATCATTATGGTTGTTAGTATTATTATTATGATCACCATTCTGATTATTATGCCTATTGTGATTTTTATGGCTATTATGACTATTGTAATGATTATTACGATTATTTCCAAGTTCATTATTGTTAATATTACGACTATTATGATTATTATGGCTATTATGACTATTATGGTTGTTATGGCTGGTATAATGTATATTATGATTATTTCCGAACCCATTATGGTTATTATTATGATTATTATGATTATTACGGATCTTGATGTAATTATCATGAATATTATGATCATCATTAAGATTATTATGGTTACTCTGATTATTGTGACTATTGCTATGCTTATTAACATTACAATTACGATTATTATAATTATTGCAGTTATTATGATGATCACTGTGATTATTATGGCTGTTTGTATGATTATTATGTCCAACATTCAGATTATTATGGCTATTATGATTTTTATGGTTATTATTGCTATTATAATGATAAATATGATTATTTCCTAGTTTATTATGGTTATTATTATGACTATCATGAACATTATAGTTATTATGATTATTATGATTATTGTGGCTAGGATAATGCTTATTATGATTATTTCCAAGCTTATTATGGTTATTATTATAATTGTTATGATTATTATGGTTATTATGATTAGTATGGCTACTATGGCAAGTATAACGGTTATTATGACTATTTCAAAGCTTATTATGTTTATTATTATGATTACTCTGATTATTATATGTCTAGGAATAATTATGATGAATCTTATGGCCATCATTAAGATCATTATGCTTATTACGATGATTATGGTCATTACGTTAATAATAATGGTTATTAGGATTATTTCCATGACTATTCTGTTTAGTATGATGATCACTATGATCATAATGGTTGTTAGTATGATTATTATGATCACCATTCTGATTATTATGGCTATTGTGATTTTTATGGCTATTATGACTATTGTAATGATTATTACGATTATTTCCAAGTTCATTATTGTTAATATTACGACTATTATGATTATTATGGCTATTATGACTATTATGGTTGTTATGGCTGGTATAATGTATATTATGATTATTTCCGAAACCATTATGGTTATTATTATGATTATTATGATTATTACGGACCTTGATGTAATTATCATGAATATTATGATCATCATTAAGATTATTACGGTTACTATGGTTATTGTGATTATTGCTAAGCTTACTAACATTACAATTACGATTATTATGATTATTGTAGTTATTATGATGATCACTATGATCATAATGGTTGTTAGTATGATTATTATGATCACCATTCTGATTATTATGGCTATTGTGATTTTTATGGCTATTATGACTATTATAATTATTATTACGATTATTTCCGAGTTCATTATTGTTATTATTACGACTATTATGATTATTATGTCTATTATGACTATTATGGTTGATATGGCTAGTATAATGTATACTATGATTATTTCCGAACCCATTATGGTTATTATTATGATTATTATGATTACTACGGATCTTGGTATAATTATCATGGATATTATGATCATCATTAAGATTATTATGGTTACTATGAATATTGTGATTATTGCTATGCTTATTAACATTACAATTACGATTATTATGATTATTGTAGTTATTATGATGATCACTATGATTATTATAGTTGTTAGTATGATTATCAGGATCAACATTCAGATTATTATGGCTATTATGATCTTTATGGTTATTATTGCTATTATAATGATAAATATGATTATTTCCAAGTTTATTATGCGTATTATTATGACTAGTATGATTATTATAGTTATTATGATTATTATGGGTAGTATAATGCGTATTCTGATTATTTCCAAGCTTATTATGGTTATTACTATAATTATTATGATTATTATGGTTATTATGATTAGTATGGTTACTATGGCTAGTATAACGGTTATTATGATTATTTCAAAGCTTATTATGTTTAATATTATGGTTACTATGATTATTATGGATCTTGGTATAATTATGATGAATATCATGATCATCATTAAGATCATTATGGTTATTGCGATTATTACGACTATTATGATTATTCTAGTTATTATGATTATTATGGTTATTATGGCTAGTATAAAGGTTATTATGATTATTTCAAAGCTTATTATGTTTATTATTATGATTACTCTGATTATTATATGTCTTAGTATAATTATGATAAATATTATGGTCATCATTAAGATCTTTATGGTTATTACGATGATTATGGTTATTACGTTAATAATAATGGTTATTAAGATTATTTCCATAACGATTCTGTTTATTATGATGATTACTATGATCATTATGGTTGTTAGTATGATTATTATGATCACCATTCAGATTATTATGGCTATTGCGATTTTTATGGCTATTATGGTTATTGTAATGATTATTACGATTATTTCCAAGTTCATTATGGTTATTATTACGACTATTATGATTATTATGGCTATTATGACTATTATGGTTGTTATGGCTAGTATAATGTATATTATGATTATTTCCGAACCCATTATGGTTATTATTATGATTATTATGATTATTACGGACCTTGATGTAATTATCATGAATATTATGATCATCATTAAGATTATTACAGTTACTGTGGTTATTGTGATTATTGCTAAGCTTACTAACATTACAATTACGATTATTATGATTATTGTAGTTATTATGATGATCACTATGATCATAATGGTTGTTAGTATGATTATTATGATCACCATTCTGATTATTATGGCTATTGTGATTTTTATGGCTATTATGGCTATTGTAATGATTATTACGATTATTTCCAAGTTCAATATTGTTATTATTACGACTATTATGATTACTATGGCTATTATGACTATTATGGTTGTTATGGCTAGTATAATGTATATTATGATTATTTCCGAACCCATTATGGTTATTATTATGATTATTATGATTATTACGGATCTTGGTATTAGTTATCATGAATATTATGATCATCATTAAGATTATTATGGTTACAATGGTTATTGTGATTATTGCTATGCTTATTAACATTACAATTACGATTATTATGATTATTGTAGTTATTATGATGATCACTATGATTATTATGGCTGTTAGTATGATGATTATGATCAACATTCTGATTATTATGGCTATTATGATTTTTATGGTTATTATTGCTATTATAATGATAAATTTGATTATTTGCAAGTTTATTATTGTTATTATTACGACTATTATGGTTATTATGGCTATTATGACAATTATGGTTGATATGGCTAGTATAATGTATATTATGATTATTTCCGAACCCAGTATGGTTATTACTATGATTATTATGATTATTACGGATCTTGGTATAATTATCATCGATATTGTGATCATCATTAAGATTATTATGGTTACTATGATTATTGTGATTATTGCTATGCTTATTAACATTACAATTACGATTAATATGATTATTGTAGTTATTATGATGATCACTATGATTACTATGGTTGTTAGTATGATTATGAGGATCAACATTCAGATTATTATGGCTATTATGATTTTTATGGTTATTATTGCTATTATAATGATAAATATGATTATTTCCAAGTTTATTATGGTTATTATTATGACTAGTATGATTATTATAATTATTATGATTATTATGGCTAGCATAATGCTTATTATGATTATTTCCAAGCTTATTATGGTTATTATTATAATTATTATGAATATTATTGTTATTATGATTATTATGGTTACTGTGGCTAGTATAACGGTTATTAATGATTATTTCAAAGCTTATTATGTTTATTATTATGGTTACTATGCTTATTATGGAACTTGGTACAATTATGATGTATATCATGATTATCATTAAGATCATTATGGTTATTGCGATTATTATGACTATTATGATTATACTAGTTATTATGATTATTATGGTTATTATGGCTAGTATAAAGGTTATTATGATTATTTCAAAGCTTATTATGTTTATTATTATGATTACTCTGATTATTATTTGTCTAGGTATAATTATGATGAATATTATGGTCATCATTGAGATCATTATGATTATTAAGATGATTATGGTTATTACGTTAATAATAATGATTATTAATGTTATTTCCATGACTGTTCTGTTTATTATGATGATTACTATGATCATTATGGTTGTTAGCATGTTTATTATGATCACCATTCAGATTATTATGGCTATTGTGATTTTTATGGCTATTATGGCTATTGTAATGATTATTACGATTATTTCCAAGTTCATTATGGTTATTATTACGACTATTATGATTATTATGGCTATTATGACTATTATGGTTGTTATGGCTAGTATAATGTATATTATGATTATTTCCGAACCCATTATGGATATTATTATGATTATTATGATTATTACGGACCTTGATGTAATTATCATGAATATTATGATCATCATTAAGATTATTACGGTTACTATGGTTATTGTGATTATTGCTAAGCTTACTAACATTACAATTACGATTATTATGATTATTGTAGTTATTATGATGATCACTATGATCATAATGGTTGCTAGTATGATTATTATGATCACCATTCTGATTATTATGGCTATTGTGATTTTTATGGCTATTATGACTATTATAACTATTATTACGATTATTTCCGAGTTCATTATTGTTATTATTACGACTATTATGATTATTATGTCTATTATGACTATTATGGTTGATATGGCTATTATAATGTATACTATGATTATTTCCGAACCCATTATGGTTATTATTATGATTATTATGATTATTACGGATCTTGGTATAATTATCATGGATATTATGATCATCGTTAAGATTATTATGGTTACTATGCTTATTGTGATTATTGCTATGCTTATTAAAATTACAATTACGATTATTATGATTATTGTGGTTATTATGATGATCACTATGAGAATTATAGTTGTTAGTATGATTATCAGGATCAACATTCAGATTATTATGGCTATTATGATCTTTATGGTTATTATTGCTATTATAATGATAAATATGATTATTTCCAAGTTTATTATGGTTATTATTATGACTATCATGATTATTATAGTTATTATGATTATTATGACTATTATGGCTAGTATAATGCTTATTATGATTATTTCCAAGCTTATTATGGTTATTACTATAATTATTATGATTATTATGGTTATTATGATTAGTATGGTTACTATGGCTAGTATAACGATTATTATGATTATTTCAAAGCTTATTATGTTTATTATTATGATTACTCTGATTATTATATGTCTAGGTATAATTATGATGAATATTATGGTCATCATTAAGATCATTATGGTTATTACGATGATTATGGTTATTACGTTAATAATAATGGTTATTAGGATTATTTCCATGACTATTCTGTTTATTATGATGATTACTATGATCATTATGGTTGTTAGTATTATTATTATGATCACCATTCTGATTATTATGCCTATTGTGATTTTTATGGCTATTATGACTATTGTAATGATTATTACGATTATTTCCAAGTTCATTATTGTTAATATTACGACTATTATGATTATTATGGCTATTATGACTATTATGGTTGTTATGGCTGGTATAATGTATATTATGATTATTTCCGAACCCATTATGGTTATTATTATGATTATTATGATTATTACGGATCTTGATGTAATTATCATGAATATTATGATCATCATTAAGATTATTATGGTTACTCTGATTATTGTGACTATTGCTATGCTTATTAACATTACAATTACGATTATTATAATTATTGCAGTTATTATGATGATCACTGTGATTATTATGGCTGTTTGTATGATTATTATGTTCAACATTCAGATTATTATGGCTATTATGATTTTTATGGTTATTATTGCTATTATAATGATAAATATGATTATTTCCTAGTTTATTATGGTTATTATTATGACTATCATGAACATTATAGTTATTATGATTATTATGATTATTGTGGCTAGGATAATGCTTATTATGATTATTTCCAAGCTTATTATGGTTATTATTATAATTGTTATGATTATTATGGTTATTATGATTAGTATGGCTACTATGGCCAGTATAACGGTTATTATGATTATTTCAAAGCTTATTATGTTTATTATTATGATTACTCTGATTATTATATGTCTAGGAATAATTATGATGAATATTATGGCCATCATTAAGATCATTATGCTTATTACGATGATTATGGTCATTACGTTAATAATAATGGTTATTAGGATTATTTCCATGATTATTCTGTTTAGTATGATGATCACTATGATCATAATGGTTGTTAGTATGATTATTATGATCACCATTCTGATTATTATGGCTATTGTGATTTTTATGGCTATTATGACTATTGTAATGATTATTACGATTATTTCCAAGTTCATTATTGTTAATATTACGACTATTATGATTATTATGGCTATTATGACTATTATGGTTGTTATGGCTGGTATAATGTATATTATGATTATTTCCGAAACCATTATGGTTATTATTATGATTATTATGATTATTACGGACCTTGATGTAATTATCATGAATATTATGATCATCATTAAGATTATTACGGTTACTATGGTTATTGTGATTATTGCTAAGCTTACTAACATTACAATTACGATTATTATGATTATTGTAGTTATTATGATGATCACTATGATCATAATGGTTGTTAGTATGATTATTATGATCACCATTCTGATTATTATGGCTATTGTGATTTTTATGGCTATTATGACTATTATAATTATTATTACGATTATTTCCGAGTTCATTATTGTTATTATTACGACTATTATGATTATTATGTCTATTATGACTATTATGGTTGATATGGCTAGTATAATGTATACTATGATTATTTCCGAACCCATTATGGTTATTATTATGATTATTATGATTACTACGGATCTTGGTATAATTATCATGGATATTATGATCATCATTAAGATTATTATGGTTACTATGAATATTGTGATTATTGCTATGCTTATTAACATTACAATTACGATTATTATGATTATTGTAGTTATTATGATGATCACTATGATTATTATAGTTGTTAGTATGATTATCAGGATCAACATTCAGATTATTATGGCTATTATGATCTTTATGGTTATTATTGCTATTATAATGATAAATATGATTATTTCCAAGTTTATTATGCGTATTATTATGACTAGTATGATTATTATAGTTATTATGATTATTATGGGTAGTATAATGCGTATTCTGATTATTTCCAAGCTTATTATGGTTATTACTATAATTATTATGATTATTATGGTTATTATGATTAGTATGGTTACTATGGCTAGTATAACGGTTATTATGATTATTTCAAAGCTTATTATGTTTAATATTATGGTTACTATGATTATTATGGATCTTGGTATAATTATGATGAATATCATGATCATCATTAAGATCATTATGGTTATTGCGATTATTACGACTATTATGATTATTCTAGTTATTATGATTATTATGGTTATTATGGCTAGTATAAAGGTTATTATGATTATTTCAAAGCTTATTATGTTTATTATTATGATTACTCTGATTATTATATGTCTTAGTATAATTATGATAAATATTATGGTCATCATTAAGATCTTTATGGTTATTACGATGATTATGGTTATTACGTTAATAATAATGGTTATTAAGATTATTTCCATAACGATTCTGTTTATTATGATGATTACTATGATCATTATGGTTGTTAGTATGATTATTATGATCACCATTCAGATTATTATGGCTATTGCGATTTTTATGGCTATTATGGTTATTGTAATGATTATTACGATTATTTCCAAGTTCATTATGGTTATTATTACGACTATTATGATTATTATGGCTATTATGACTATTATGGTTGTTATGGCTAGTATAATGTATATTATGATTATTTCCGAACCCATTATGGTTATTATTATGATTATTATGATTATTACGGACCTTGATGTAATTATCATGAATATTATGATCATCATTAAGATTATTACGGTTACTATGGTTATTGTGATTATTGCTAAGCTTACTAACATTACAATTACGATTATTATGATTATTGTAGTTATTATGATGATCACTATGATCATAATTGTTGTTAGTATGATTATTATGATCACCATTCTGATTATTATGGCTATTGTGATTTTTATGGCTATTATGACTATTATAATTATTATTACGATTATTTCCGAGTTCATTATTGTTATTATTACGACTATTATGATTATTATGTCTATTATGACTATTATGGTTGATATGGCTAGTATAATGTATACTATGATTATTTCCGAACCCATTATGGTTATTATTATGATTATTATGTTTATTACGGATCTTGGTATAATTATCATGGATATTATGATCATCATTAAGATTATTATGGTTACTATGATTATTGTGATTATTGCTATGCTTATTAACATTACAATTACGATTATTATGATTATTGTAGTTATTATGATGATCACTATGATTATTATAGTTGTTAGTATGATTATCAGGATCAACATTCAGATTATTATGGCTATTATGATCTTTATGGTTATTATTGCTATTATAATGGTAAATATGATTATTTCCAAGTTTATTATGGGTATTATTATGACTAGTATGATTATTATAGTTATTATGATTATTATGGGTAGTATAATGCTTATTCTGATTATTTCCAAGCTTATTATGGTTATTACTGTAATTATTATGATTATTATGGTTATTATGATTAGTATGGTTACTATGGCTAGTATAACGGTTATTATGATTACTTGAAAGCTTATTATGTTTATTATTATGATTACTCTGATTATTATATGTCTAGGTATAATTATGATGAATATTATGGTCATCATTGAGATCATTATTGTTATTACGATGATTATGGTTATTACGTTAATAATAATAGTTATTAAGATTATTTCCATGACTATTCTGTTTATTATGATGATTACTATGATCATTATGGTTGTTAGTATTATTATTATGATCACCATTCTGATTATTATGCCTATTGCGATTATTATGACTATTATGATTATTCTAGTTATTATGATTATTATGGTTATTATGGCTAGTATAAAGGTTATTATGATTATTTCAAAGCTTATTATGTTTATTATTATGATTACTCTGATTATTATATGTCTAGGTATAATTATGATGAATATTATGGTCATCATTGAGATCATTATGATTATTAAGATGATTATGGTTATTACGTTAATAATAATAATTATTAATGTTATTTCCATGACTATTCTGTTTACTATGATGATTACTATGATCATTATGGTTGTTAGCATGATTATTATGATCACCATTCAGATTATTATGGCTATTGTGATTTTTATGGCTATTATGGCTATTGTAATGATTATTACGATTATTTCCAAGTTCATTATGGTTCTTATTACGACTATTGTGATTATTATGGCTATTATGACTATTATGGTTGTTATGGCTAGTATAATGTATATTATGATTATTTCCGAACCCATTATGGTTATTATTATGATTATTATGATTATTACGGACCTTGATGTAATTATCATGAATATTGTGATCATCATTAAGATTATTACGGTTACTATGGTTATTGTGATTATTGCTAAGCTTACTAACATTACAATTACGATTATTATGATTATTGTAGTTATTATGATGATCACTATGATCATAATGGTTGTTAGTATGATTATTATGATCACCATTCTGATTATTATGGCTATTGTGATTTTTATGGCTATTATGACTATTATAATTATTATTACGATTATTTCCGAGTTCATTATTGTTATTATTACGACTATTATGATTATTATGGCTATTATGACTATTATGGTTGTTATGGCTGGTATAATGTATATTATGATTATTTCCGAACCCATTATGGTTATTTTTATGATTATTATGATTATTACGGATCTTGATGTAATTATCATGAATATTATGACCATCATTAAGATTATTATGGTTACTCTGATTATTGTGATTATTGCTATGCTTATCAACATTACAATTACGATCATTATGATTATTGTAGTTATTATGATGATCCCTATGATTATTATGGCTGTTAGTATGATTATTATGATCAACATTCAGATTATTATGGCTATTATGATTTTTATGGTTATTATTGCTATTATAATGATAAATATGATTATTTCCAAGTTTATTACGGTTATTATTATGACTATTATGATTATTTTAGTTGTTATGATTATTATGATTATTATAGCTAGTATAATGCTTATTATGATTATTTCCAAGCTTATTATGGTTATTATTATAATTATTATGATTATTATGGTTATTATGATTAGTATGGTTACTATGGCTAGTATAACGGTTATTATGATTACTTCAAAGCTTATTATGTTTATTATTATGATTACTGTGATTATTATATGTCTAGGTATAATTATGATGAATATTATGGTCATCATTGAGATCATTATGATTATTAAGATGATTATGGTTATTACGTTAATAATAATAATTATTAATGTTATTTCCATGACTATTCTGTTTACTATGATGATTACTATGATCATTATGGTTGTTAGCATGATTATTATGATCACCATTCAGATTATTATGGCTATTGTGATTTTTATGGCTATTATGGCTATTGTAATGATTATTACGATTATTTCCAAGTTCATTATGGTTATTATTACGACTATTGTGATTATTATGGCTATTATGACTATTATGGTTGTTATGGCTAGTATAATGTATATTATGATTATTTCCGAACCCATTATGGTTATTATTATGATTATTATGATTATTAAGGATCTTGATGTAATTATCATGAATATTATGATCATCATTAAGATTATTACGGTTACTATGGTTATTGTGATTATTGCTAAGCTTACTAACATTACAATTACGATTATTATGATTATTGTAGTTATTATGATGATCACTATGATCATAATGGTTGTTAGTATGATTATTATGATCACCATTCTGATTATTATGGCTATTGTGATTTTTATGGCTATTATGACTATTATAATTATTATTACGATTATTTCCGAGTTCATTATTGTTATTATTACGACTATTATGATTATTATGTCTATTATGACTATTATGGTTGATATGGCTAGTATAATGTATACTATGATTATTTCCGAACCCATTATGGTTATTATTATGATTATTATGATTACTACGGATCTTGGTATAATTATCATGGATATTATGATCATCATTAAGATTATTATGGTTACTATGAATATTGTGATTATTGCTATGCTTATTAACATTACAATTACGATTATTATGATTATTGTAGTTATTATGATGATCACTATGATTATTATAGTTGTTAGTATGATTATCAGGATCAACATTCAGATTATTATGGCTATTATGATCTTTATGGTTATTATTGCTATTATAATGATAAATATGATTATTTCCAAGTTTATTATGCGTATTATTATGACTAGTATGATTATTATAGTTATTATGATTATTATGGGTAGTATAATGCGTATTCTGATTATTTCCAAGCTTATTATGGTTATTACTATAATTATTATGATTATTATGGTTATTATGATTAGTATGGTTACTATGGCTAGTATAACGGTTATTATGATTATTTCAAAGCTTATTATGTTTAATATTATGGTTACTATGATTATTATGGATCTTGGTATAATTATGATGAATATCATGATCATCATTAAGATCATTATGGTTATTGCGATTATTACGACTATTATGATTATTCTAGTTATTATGATTATTATGGTTATTATGGCTAGTATAAAGGTTATTATGATTATTTCAAAGCTTATTATGTTTATTATTATGATTACTCTGATTATTATATGTCTAGGTATAATTATGATGAATATTATGGTCATCATTGAGATCATTATGATTATTAAGATGATTATGGTTATTACGTTAATAATAATGATTATTAATGTTATTTCCATGACTATTCTGTTTATTGTGATGATTACTATGATCATTATGGTTGTTAGCATGATTATTATGATCACCATTCAGATTATTATGGCTATTGTGATTTTTATGGCTATTATGGCTATTGTAATGATTATTACGATTATTTCCAAGTTCATTATGGTTATTATTACGACTATTATGATTATTATGGCTATTATGACTATTATGGTTGTTATGGCTAGTATAATGTATATTATGATTATTTCCGAACCCATTATGGTTATTATTATGATTATTATGATTATTACGGACCTTGATGTAATTATCATGAATATTATGATCATCATTAAGATTATTACGGTTACTATGGTTATTGTGATTATTGCTAAGCTTACTAACATTACAATTACGATTATTATGATTATTGTAGTTATTATGATGATCACTATGATCATAATGGTTGTTAGTATGATTATTATGATCACCATTCTGATTATTATGGCTATTGTGATTTTTATGGCTATTATGACTATTATAATTATTATTACGATTATTTCCGAGTTCATTATTGTTATTATTACGACTATTATGATTATTATGGCTATTAAGACTATTATGGTTGTTATGGCTGGTATAATGTATATTATGATTATTTCCGAACCCATTATGGTTATTTTTATGATTATTATGATTATTACGGATCTTGATGTAATTATCATGAATATTATGACCATCATTAAGATTATTATGGTTACTCTGATTATTGTGATTATTGCTATGCTTATCAACATTACAATTACGATCATTATGATTATTGTAGTTATTATGATGATCCCTATGATTATTATGGCTGTTAGTATGATTATTATGATCAACATTCAGATTATTATGGCTATTATGATTTTTATGGTTATTATTGCTATTATAATGATAAATATGATTATTTCCAAGTTTATTACGGTTATTATTATGACTATTATGATTATTTTAGTTGTTATGATTATTATGATTATTATAGCTAGTATAATGCTTATTATGATTATTTCCAAGCTTATTATGGTTATTATTATAATTATTATGATTATTATGGTTATTATGATTAGTATGGTTACTATGGCTAGTATAACGGTTATTATGATTACTTCAAAGCTTATTATGTTTATTATTATGATTACTGTGATTATTATATGTCTAGGTATAATTATGATGAATATTATGGTCATCATTGAGATCATTATGATTATTAAGATGATTATGGTTATTACGTTAATAATAATAATTATTAATGTTATTTCCATGACTATTCTGTTTACTATGATGATTACTATGATCATTATGGTTGTTAGCATGATTATTATGATCACCATTCAGATTATTATGGCTATTGTGATTTTTATGGCTATTATGGCTATTGTAATGATTATTACGATTATTTCCAAGTTCATTATGGTTATTATTACGACTATTGTGATTATTATGGCTATTATGACTATTATGGTTGTTATGGCTAGTATAATGTATATTATGATTATTTCCGAACCCATTATGGTTATTATTATGATTATTATGATTATTAAGGATCTTGATGTAATTATCATGAATATTATGATCATCATTAAGATTATTACGGTTACTATGGTTATTGTGATTATTGCTAAGCTTACTAACATTACAATTACGATTATTATGATTATTGTAGTTATTATGATGATCACTATGATCATAATTGTTGTTAGTATGATTATTATGATCACCATTCTGATTATTATGGCTATTGTGATTTTTATGGCTATTATGACTATTATAATTATTATTACGATTATTTCCGAGTTCATTATTGTTATTATTACGACTATTATGATTATTATGTCTATTATGACTATTATGGTTGATATGGCTAGTATAATGTATACTATGATTATTTCCGAACCCATTATGGTTATTATTATGATTATTATGTTTATTACGGATCTTGGTATAATTATCATGGATATTATGATCATCATTAAGATTATTATGGTTACTATGATTATTGTGATTATTGCTATGCTTATTAACATTACAATTACGATTATTATGATTATTGTAGTTATTATGATGATCACTATGATTATTATGGCTGTTAGTATGATGATTATGATCAACATTCAGATTATTATGGCTATTATGATTTTTATGGTTATTATTGCTATTATAATGATAAATATGATTATTTCCAAGTTTATTACGGTTATTATTATGACTATTATGATTATTTTAGTTGTTATGATTATTATGATTATTATAGCTAGTATAATGCTTATTCTGATTATTTCCAAGCTTATTATGGTTATTACTATAATTATTATGAAGATTATTGTTATTATGATTATTATGGTTACTGTGGCTAGTATAACGGTTATTATGATTATTTCAAAGCTTATTATGTTTATTATTATGGTTACTATGCTTATTATGGAACTTGGTACAATTATGATGTATATCATGATCATCATTAAGATCATTATGGTTATTGCGATTATTATGACTATTATGATTATTCTAGTTATTATGATTATTATGGTTATTATGGCTAGTATAAAGGTTATTATGATTATTTCAAAGCTTATTATGTTTATTATTATGATTACTCTGATTATTATATGTCTAGGTATAATTATGATGAATATTATGGTCATCATTGAGATCATTATGATTATTAAGATGATTATGGTTATTACGTTAATAATAATAATTATTAATGTTATTTCCATGACTATTCTGTTTACTATGATGATTACTATGATCATTATGGTTGTTAGCATGATTATTATGATCACCATTCAGATTATTATGGCTATTGTGATTTTTATGGCTATTATGACTATTATAATTATTATTACGATTATTTCCGAGTTCATTATTGTTATTATTACGACTATTATGATTATTATGGCTATTATGACTATTATGGTTGTTATGGCTGGTATAATGTATATTATGATTATTTCCGAACCCATTATGGTTATTTTTATGATTATTATGATTATTACGGATCTTGATGTAATTATCATGAATATTATGACCATCATTAAGATTATTATGGTTACTCTGATTATTGTGATTATTGCTATGCTTATCAACATTACAATTACGATCATTATGATTATTGTAGTTATTATGATGATCCCTATGATTATTATGGCTGTTAGTATGATTATTATGATCAACATTCAGATTATTATGGCTATTATGATTTTTATGGTTATTATTGCTATTATAATGATAAATATGATTATTTCCAAGTTTATTACGGTTATTATTATGACTATTATGATTATTTTAGTTGTTATGATTATTATGATTATTATAGCTAGTATAATGCTTATTATGATTATTTCCAAGCTTATTATGGTTATTATTATAATTATTATGATTATTATGGTTATTATGATTAGTATGGTTACTATGGCTAGTATAACGGTTATTATGATTACTTCAAAGCTTATTATGTTTATTATTATGATTACTGTGATTATTATATGTCTAGGTATAATTATGATGAATATTATGGTCATCATTGAGATCATTATGATTATTAAGATGATTATGGTTATTACGTTAATAATAATAATTATTAATGTTATTTCCATGACTATTCTGTTTACTATGATGATTACTATGATCATTATGGTTGTTAGCATGATTATTATGATCACCATTCAGATTATTATGGCTATTGTGATTTTTATGGCTATTATGGCTATTGTAATGATTATTACGATTATTTCCAAGTTCATTATGGTTATTATTACGACTATTGTGATTATTATGGCTATTATGACTATTATGGTTGTTATGGCTAGTATAATGTATATTATGATTATTTCCGAACCCATTATGGTTATTATTATGATTATTATGATTATTAAGGATCTTGATGTAATTATCATGAATATTATGATCATCATTAAGATTATTACGGTTACTATGGTTATTGTGATTATTGCTAAGCTTACTAACATTACAATTACGATTATTATGATTATTGTAGTTATTATGATGATCACTATGATCATAATTGTTGTTAGTATGATTATTATGATCACCATTCTGATTATTATGGCTATTGTGATTTTTATGGCTATTATGACTATTATAATTATTATTACGATTATTTCCGAGTTCATTATTGTTATTATTACGACTATTATGATTATTATGTCTATTATGACTATTATGGTTGATATGGCTAGTATAATGTATACTATGATTATTTCCGAACCCATTATGGTTATTATTATGATTATTATGTTTATTACGGATCTTGGTATAATTATCATGGATATTATGATCATCATTAAGATTATTATGGTTACTATGATTATTGTGATTATTGCTATGCTTATTAACATTACAATTACGATTATTATGATTATTGTAGTTATTATGATGATCACTATGATTATTATAGTTGTTAGTATGATTATCAGGATCAACATTCAGATTATTATGGCTATTATGATCTTTATGGTTATTATTGCTATTATAATGATAAATATGATTATTTCCAAGTTTATTATGGGTATTATTATGACTAGTATGATTATTATAGTTATTATGATTATTATGGGTAGTATAATGCTTATTCTGATTATTTCCAAGCTTATTATGGTTATTACTGTAATTATTATGATTATTATGGTTATTATGATTAGTATGGTTACTATGGCTAGTATAACGGTTATTATGATTACTTGAAAGCTTATTATGTTTATTATTATGATTACTCTGATTATTATATGTCTAGGTATAATTATGATGAATATTATGGTCATCATTGAGATCATTATTGTTATTACGATGATTATGGTTATTACGTTAATAATAATAGTTATTAAGATTATTTCCATGACTATTCTGTTTATTATGATGATTACTATGATCATTATGGTTGTTAGTATTATTATTATGATCACCATTCTGATTATTATGCCTATTGTGATTTTTATGGCTATTATGACTAATGTAATTATTATTACGATTATTTCCAAGTTCATTATTGTTATTATTACGACTATTATGATTATTATGGCTATTATGACTATTATGGTTGTTATGGCTAGTATAATGTATATTATGATTATTTCCGTACCCAGTATGGTTATTATTATGATTATTATGATTATTACGGATCTTGGTATAATTATCATGGATATTATGATCATCATTAAGATTATTATGGTTACAATGGTTATTGTGATTATTGCTATGCTTATGAACATTACAATTACGATTATTATGATTATTGTAGTTATTATGATGATCACTATGATTATTATGGCTGTTAGTATGATGATTATGATCAACATTCAGATTATTATGGCTATTATGATTTTTATGGTTATTATTGCTATTATAATGATAAATATGATTATTTCCAAGTTTATTACGGTTATTATTATGACTATTATGATTATTTTAGTTGTTATGATTATTATGATTATTATAGCTAGTATAATGCTTATTCTGATTATTTCCAAGCTTATTATGGTTATTACTATAATTATTATGAAGATTATTGTTATTATGATTATTATGGTTACTGTGGCTAGTATAACGGTTATTATGATTATTTCAAAGCTTATTATGTTTATTATTATGGTTACTATGCTTATTATGGAACTTGGTACAATTATGATGTATATCATGATCATCATTAAGATCATTATGGTTATTGCGATTATTATGACTATTATGATTATTCTAGTTATTATGATTATTATGGTTATTATGGCTAGTATAAAGGTTATTATGATTATTTCAAAGCTTATTATGTTTATTATTATGATTACTCTGATTATTATATGTCTAGGTATAATTATGATGAATATTATGGTCATCATTGAGATCATTATGATTATTAAGATGATTATGGTTATTACGTTAATAATAATAATTATTAATGTTATTTCCATGACTATTCTGTTTACTATGATGATTACTATGATCATTATGGTTGTTAGCATGATTATTATGATCACCATTCAGATTATTATGGCTATTGTGATTTTTATGGCTATTATGGCTATTGTAATGATTATTACGATTATTTCCAAGTTCATTATGGTTATTATTACGACTATTGTGATTATTATGGCTATTATGACTATTATGGTTGTTATGGCTAGTATAATGTATATTATGATTATTTCCGAACCCATTATGGTTATTATTATGATTATTATGATTATTACGGTTCTTTATATAATTATCATGAATATTATGATCATCACTAAGATTATTACGGTTACTATGATTATTGTGATTATTGCTAAGCTTATTAGCATTACAATTACGATTATTATGGTTATTGTAGTTATTATGATGGTCACTGTGATCATTATGGTTGTTAGTATGATTATTATGATCACCATTCTGATTCTTATGGATATTGTGATTTTTATGGCTATTATGACTATTATAATGATTATTACGATTATTTCCAAGTTCATTATTGTTATTATTACGACTATTATGATTATTATGGCTATTATGACTATTATGGTTGTTATGGCTAGTATAATGTATATTATGATTATTTCCGATCCCATTATGGTTATTATTATGATTATTATGATTATTACGGATCTTGGTATAATTATCATGGATATTATGGTCATCATTAAGATTATTATGGTTACAATGGTTATTGTGATTATTGCTATGCTTATTAACATTACAATTACGATTATTATGATTATTGTAGTTATTACGATGATCACTATGATTATTATGAATATTATGGTTATTATGATTATTATGGTTACTATGGCTAGTATAACGGTTATTATGATTATTTCAAAGCTTATTATGCTTATTATTATGATTACTCTGATTATTATATGTCTAGGTATAATTATGATGAATATTATGGTCATCATTAAGATCATTATTGTTATTACGTTAATAATATTGATTATTAAGATTATTTCCATGACTATTTTGTTTATTATGATGATTACTATGATCATTATGGTTGTTAG
The DNA here is from genome assembly GCF_051401765.1 of Calliopsis andreniformis. Classification (NCBI taxonomy): domain Eukaryota; kingdom Metazoa; phylum Arthropoda; class Insecta; order Hymenoptera; family Andrenidae; genus Calliopsis; species Calliopsis andreniformis. The sequence continues at coordinate 442,781 of NW_027480609.1, read as the reverse complement.
TATGATTATCAGGATCAACATTCAGATTATTATGGCTATTATGATCTTTATGGTTATTATTGCTATTATAATGATAAATATGATTATTTCCAAGTTTATTATGGGTATTATTATTACTAGTATGATTATTATAGTTATTATGATTATTATGGCTAGTATAATGCTTATTCTGATTATTTCCAAGCTTATTATGGTTATTACTATAATTATTATGATTATTATGGTTATTATGATTATTATGGTTTCTATGGCTAGTATAACGGTTATTATGATTATTACAAAGCTTATTATGTTTATTATTATGGTTACTATGGTTATTATGGATCTTGGTATAATTATGATGAATATCATGATCATCATTTAGATCATTATGGTTATTGCGATTATTATGACTATTATGATTATTCTATTTATTATGATAAATATGGTTATTATAGCTAGTATAAAGGTTATTATGATTATTTCAAAGCTTATTATGTTTATTATTATGATTACTGTGATTATTATATGTCTTAGTATAATTATGATGAATATTATGGTCATCATTAGGATCACTATGGTTATTACGATGATTATGGTTATTACGTTAATAATAATGATTATTAAGATTATTTCCATGACTATTATGTTTATTATGATGATTACTATGATCATTATGGTTGTTAGTATGATTATTTGATCACCATTCAGGTTATTATGGCTATTGTGATTTTTATGGCTATTATGGCTATTGTAATGATTATTACGATTATTTTCAAGTTCATTATGGTTATTATTACGACTATTATGATTATTATGGCTATTATGACTATTATGGTTGTTATGGCTGGTATAATGTATATTATGATTATTTCCGAACCCATTATGGTTATTATTATGATTATTATGATTATTACGGATCTTGATGTAATTATCATGAATATTATAATCATCATTAAGATTATTATGGTTACTCTGATTATTGTGATTATTGCTATGCTGGTTAACATTACAATTACGATGATTATGATTATTGCAGTTATTACGATGATCACTGTGATTATTATGGTTGTTAGTATGATTATTATGATCACCATTCTGATTCTTATGGCTATTGTGATTTTTATGGCTATTATGACTATTATAATGATTATTACGATTATTTCCAAGTTCATTATTGTTATTATTACGACTATTATGGTTATTATGGCTATTATGACAATTATGGTTGATATGGCTAGTATAATGTATATTATGATTATTTCCGAACCCATTATGGTTATTATTATGATTATTATGATTATTACGGATCTTGATGTAATTATCATGAATATTATAATCATCATTAAGATTATTATGGTTACTCTGATTATTGTGATTATTGCTATGCTTGTTAACATTACAATTACGATGATTATGATTATTGCAGTTATTATGATGATCACTGTGATTATTATGGTTGTTAGTATGATTATTATGATCACCATTCTGATTCTTATGGCTATTGTGATTTTTATGGCTATTATGACTATTATAATGATTATTACGATTATTTCCAAGTTCATTATTGTTATTATTACGACTATTATGGTTATTATGGCTATTATGACAATTATGGTTGATATGGCTAGTATAATGTATATTATGATTATTTCCGAACCCAGTATGGTTATTATTATGATTATTATGATTATTACGGATCTTGGTAGAATTATCATCGATATTGTGATCATCATTAAGATTATTATGGTTACTATGATTATTGTGATTATTCCTATGCTTATTAACATTCCAATTACGATTATTATGATTATTGTAGTTATTATGATGATCACTGTGATTACTATGGTTGTTAGTATGATTATGAGGATCAACATTCAGATTATTATGGCTATTATGATTTTTATGGTTATTATTGCTATTATAATGATAAATATGATTATTTCCAAGTTTATTATGGTTATTATTATGACTAGTATGATTATTATAATTATTATAATTATTATGGCAAGCATAATGCTTATTATGATTACTTCCAAGCTTATTATGGTTATTACTATAATTATTATGAATATTATTGTTATTATGATTATTATGGTTACTGTGGCTAGTATAACGGTTATTATGATTATTTCAAAGCTTATTATGTTTATTATTATGGTTACTATGCTTATTATGGAACTTGGTACAATTATGATGTATATCATGATCATCATGAAGATCATTATGGTTATTGCGATTATTATGACTATTATGATTATTCTAGTTATTATGATTATTATGGTTATTATGGCTAGTATAAAGGTTATTATGATTATTTCAAAGCTTATTATGTTTACTATTATGATTACTCTGATTATTATATGTCTAGGTATAATTATGATGAATATTATGGTCATCATTGAGATCATTATGATTATTAAGATGATTATGGTTATTACGTTAATAATAATGATTATTAATGTTATTTCCATGACTATTCTGTTTATTATGATGATTACTATGATCATTATGGTTGTTAGCGTGATTATTATGATCACCATTCAGATTATTATGGCTATTGTGATTTTTATGGCTATTATGGCTATTGTGATTTTTATGGCTATTATGGCTATTGTAATTATTATTACGATTATTTCCAAGTTCATTATGGTTATTATTACGACTATTATGATTATTATGGCTATTATGACTATTATGGTTGTTATGGCTAGTATAATGTATATTATGATTATTTCCGAACCCATTATGGCTATTATTATGATTATTATGATTATTACGGACCTTGATGTAATTATCATGAATATTATGATCATCATTAAGATTATTACGGTTACTATGGTTATTGTGATTATTGCTATGCTTATTAACATTACAATTACGATTATTATGATTATTGTAGTTATTATGATGATCACTATGATTATTATAGTTGTTAGTATGATTATCAGGATCAACATTCAGTTTATTATGGCTATTATTATCTTTATGGTTATTATTGCTATTATAATGATAAATATGATTATTTCCAAGTTTATTATGGGTATTATTATGACTAGTATGATTATTATAGTTATTATGATTATTATGGCTAGTATAATGCTTATTCTGATTATTTCCAAGCTTATTATGGTTATTACTATAATTATTATGATTATTATGGTTATTATGATTAGTATGGTTACTATGGCTAGTATAACTGTTATTATGATTATTTCAAAGCTTATTATGTTTATTATTATGGTTACTATGATTATTATGGATCTTGGTATAATTATGATGAATATCATGATCATCATTAAGATCATAATGGTTATTGCGATTATTACGACTATTATGATTATTCTAGTTATTATGATTATTATGGTTATTATGGCTAGTATAAAGGTTATTATGATTATTTCAAAGCTTATTATGTTTATTATTATGATTACTCTGATTATTATATGTCTTAGTATAATTATGATAAATATTATGGTCATCATTAAGATCTTTATGGTTATTACGATGATGGTTATTACGTTAATAATAATGATTATTAAGATTATTTCCATAACGATTCTGTTTATTATGATGATTACTATGATCATTATGGTTGTTAGTATGATTATTATGATCACCATTCAGATTATTATGGCTATTGCGATATTTATGGCTATTATGGTTATTGGAATGATTATTACGATTATTTCCAAGTTCATTATGGTTATTATTACGACTATTATGATTATTATGGCTATTATGACTATTATGGTTGTTATGGCTAGTATAATGTATACTATGATTATTTCCGAACCCATTATGGTTATTATTATGATTATTATGATTATTACGCACCTTGATGTAATTATCATGAATATTATGATCATCATTAAGATTATTACAGTTACTGTGGTTATTGTGATTATTGCTAAGCTTACTAACATTACAATTACGATTATTATGATTATTGTAGTTATTATGATGATCACTATGATCATAATGGTTGTTAGTATGATTATTATGATCACCATTCTGATTATTATGGCTATTGTGATTTTTATGGCTATTATGACTATTATAATTATTATTACGATTATTTCCGAGTTCATTATTGTTATTATTACGACTATTATGATTATTATGTCTATTATGACTATTATGGTTGATATGGCTAGTATAATGTATACTATGATTATTTCCGAACCCATTATGGTTATTATTATGATTATTATGATTATTACGGACCTTGATGTAATTGTCATGAATATTATGATCATCATTAAGATTATTACGGTTACTATGGTTATTCTGATTATTGCTAAGCTTACTAACATTACAATTACGATTATTATGATTATTGTAGTTATTATGATGATCACTATGATCATAATGGTTGTTAGTATGATTATCAGGATCAACATTCAGATTATTATGGCTATTATGATCTTTATGGTTATTATTGCTATTATAATGATAAATATGACTATTTCCAAGTTTATTATGGTTATCATTATGACTATTATGATTATTATAGATATTATGATTATTATGGCTAGTATAATGCTTATTGTGATTATTTCCAAGCTTATTATGGTTATTATTATAATTATTATGATTATTATGGTTATTATGATTAGTATGGTTACTATGGCTAGTATAACGGTTATTATAATTATTTCAAAGCTTATTATGTTTATTATTATGATTACTCAGATTATTATATGTCTAGGAATAATTATGATGAATATTATGGCCATCATTAAGATCATTATGCTTATTACGATGATTATGGTCATTACGTTAATAATAATGGTTATTAAGATTATTTCCATGACTATTCAGTTTATTATGATGATTACTATGATCATTATGGTTGTTAGTTTTATTATTATGATCACCATTCTGATTATTATGGCTATTGTGATTTTTATGGCTATTATGGCTATTGTAATGATTATTACGATTATTTCCAAGTTCATTATTGTTATTATTACCACTATTATGATTATTATGGCTATTATGTCTATTATGGTTGTTATGGCTAGTATAATGTATATTATGATTATTTCCGAACCCATTATGGTTATTATTATGATTATTATGATTATTACGGATCTTGATATTAATTATCATGTATATTATGATCGTCATTTAGATTATTACGGTTACTCTGGTTATTGTGATTATTGCTAAGCTTATTAAAATTACAATTACGATTATTATGATTATTGTAGTTATTATGATGATCACTATGATTATTATAGTTGTCAGTATGATTATCAGGATCAACATTCAGATTATTATGGCTATTATGATCTTTATGGTTATTATTGCTATTATAATGATAAATATGATTATTTCCAAGTTTATTATGGGTATTATTATGACTAGTATGATTATTATAGTTATTATGATTATTATGGCTAGTATAATGCTTATTCTGATTATTTCCAAGCTTATTATGGTTATAACTATAATTATTATGATTATTATGGTTATTATGATTAGTATGGTTACTATGGCTAGTATAACGGTTATTATGATTATTTCAAAGCTTATTATGTTTATTATTATGATTACTCTGATTATTATATGTCTCGGTATAATTATGATGAATATTATGGTCATCATTAAGATCATTATGGTTATTACGATGATTATGGTTATTACGTTAATAATAATGGTTATTAGGATTATTTCCATGACTATTCTGTTTATTATGATGATTACTATGATCATTATGGTTGTTAGTATTATTATTATGATCACCATTCTGATTATTATGCCTATTGTGATTTTTATGGCTATTATGACTATTGCAATGATTATTACGATTATTTCCAAGTTCATTATTGTTAATATTACGACTATTATGATTATTATGGCTATTATGACTATTATGGCTGTTATGGCTAGTATAATCTATATTATGATTATTTCCGAACCCATTATGGTTATTATTATGATTATTATGATTATTACGGATCTTGATGTAATTATCATGAATATTATGATCATCATTAAGATTATTATGGTTACTCTGATTATTGTGAATATTGCTATGCTTATTAACATTACAATTACGATTATTATGATTATTGCAGTTATTATGATGATCACTGTGATTATTATGGCTGTTAGTATGATTATTATGTTCAACATTCAGATTATTATGGCTATTATGATTTTTATGGTTATTATTGCTATTATAATGATAAATATGATTATTTCCTAGTTTATTATGGTTATTATTATGACTATCATGATTATTATAGTTATTATCATTATTATGATTATTATGGCTAGTATAATGCTTATTGTGATTATTTCCAAGCTTATTATGGTTATTATTATAATTATTATGATTATTATGGTTATTATGATTAGTATGGTTACTATGGCTAGTATAACGGTTATTATAATTATTTCAAAGCTTATTATGTTTGTTATTATGATTACTCAGATTATTATATGTCTAGGAATAATTATGATGAATATTATGGCCATCATTAAGATCATTATGCTTATTACGATGATTATGGTCATTACGTTAATAATAATGGTTATTAAGATTATTTCCATGACTATTCAGTTTATTATGATGATTACTATGATCATTATGGTTGTTAGTTTTATTATTATGATCACCATTCTGATTATTATGGCTATTGTGATTTTTATGGCTATTATGGCTATTGTAATGATTATTACGATTATTTCCAAGTTCATTATTGTTATTATTACGACTATTATGATTATTATGGCTATTATGACTATTATGGTTGTTATGGCTAGTATAATGTATATTATGATTATTTCCGAACCCATTATGGTTATTATTATGATTATTATGATTATTACGGATCTTGATATTAATTATCATGTATATTATGATCGTCATTTAGATTATTACGGTTACTCTGGTTATTGTGATTATTGCTAAGCTTATTAACATTACAATTACGATTATTATGATTATTGTAGTTATTATGATGATCAATATGATTATTATAGTTGTCAGTATGATTATCAGGATCAACATTCAGATTATTATGGCTATTATGATCTTTATGGTTATTATTGCTATTATAATGATAAATATGATTATTTCCAAGTTTATTATGGGTATTATTATGACTAGTATGATTATTATAGTTATTATGATTATTATGGCTAGTACAATGCTTATTCTGATTATTTCCAAGCTTATTATGGTTATTACTATAATTATTATGATTATTATGGTTATTATGATTAGTATGGTTACTATGGCTAGTATAACGGTTATTATGATTATTTCAAAGCTTATTATGTTTATTATTGTGATTACTCTGATTATTATATGTCTAGGTATAATTATGATGAATATTATGGTCATCATTAAGATCATTATGGTTATTACGATGATTATGGTTATTACGTTAATAATAATGGTTATTAGGATTATTTCCATGACTATTCTGTTTATTATGATGATTACTATGATCATTATGGTTGTTAGTATTATTATTATGATCACCATTCTGATTATTATGCCTATTGTGATTTTTATGGCTATTATGACTATTGTAATGATTATTACGATTATTTCCAAGTTCATTATTGTTAATATTACGACTATTATGATTATTATGGCTATTATGACTATTATGGCTGTTATGGCTGGTATAATGTATATTATGATTATTTCCGAACCCATTATGGTTATTATTATGGTTATTATGATTATTACGGATCTTGATGTAATTATCATGAATATTATGATCATCATTAAGATTATTATGGTTACTCTGATTATTGTGAATATTGCTATGCTTATTAACATTACAATTACGATTATTATGATTATTGCAGTTATTATGATGATCACTGTGATTATTATGGCTGTTAGTATGATTATTATGTTCAACATTCAGATTATTATGGCTATTATGATTTTTATGGTTATTATTGCTATTATAATGATAAATATGATTATTTCCTAGTTTATTATGGTTATTATTATGACTATCATGATTATTATAGTTATTATCATTATTATGATTATTATGGCTAGTATAATGCTTATTATGATTATTTCCAAGCTTATTATGGTTATTATTATAATTATTATGATTATTATGGTTATTATGATTAGTATGGCTACTATGGCTAGTATAACGGTTATTATGATTATTTCAAAGCTTATTATGTTTATTATTATGATTACTCTGATTATTATATGTCTAGGAATAATTATGATGAATATTATGGCCATCATTAAGATCATTATGCTTATTACGATGATTATGGTCATTACGTTAATAATAATGGTTATTAGGATTATTTCCATGACTATTCTGTTAATTATGATGATCACTATGATCATAATGGTTGTTAGTATGATTTTTATGATCACCCTTCTGATTATTATGGCTATTGTGATTTTTATGGCTATTATGACTATTGTAATGATTATTACGATTATTTCCAAGTTCATTATTGTTAATATTACGACTATTATGATTATTATGGCTATTATGACTATTATGGTTGTTATGGCTGGTATAATGTATATTATGATTATTTCCGAACCCATTATGGTTATTATTATGATTATTATGATTATTACGGGTCTTGGTATAATTATCATGGATATTATGATCATCATTAAGATTATTATGGTTACAATGGTTATTGTGATTATTGCTATGCTTATTAACATTACAATTACGATTATTATGATTATTGTAGTTATTATGATGATCACTATGATTATTATGGCTGTTAGTATGATGATTATGATCAACATTCAGATTATTATGGCCATTATGATTTTTATGGTTATTATTGCTATCATAATGATAAATATGATTATTTCCAAGTTTATTATGGGTATTATTATGACTAGTATGATTATTATAGTTATTATGATTATTATGTGTAGTATAATGCTTATTCTGATTATTTCCAAGCTTATTATGGTTATTACTATAATTATTATGATTATTATGGTTATTATGATTAGTATGGTTACTATGGCTAGTATAACGGTTATTATGATTATTTCAAAGCTTATTTTGTTTATTATTATGGTTACTATGATTATTATGGATCTTGGTATAATTATGATGAATATCATGATCATCATTAAGATCATTATGGTTATTGCGATTATTACGACTATTATGATTATTCTGGTTATTATGATTATTATGGTTATTATGGCTAGTATAAAGGTTATTATGATTATTTCAAAGCTTATTATGTATATTATTATGATTACTCTGATTATTATATGTCTTAGTATAATTATGATAAATATTATGGTCATCATTAAGATCTTTATGGTTATTACGATGATTATGGTTATTACGTTAATAATAATGATTATTAAGGTTATTTCCATGACGATTCTGTTTATTATGATGATTAGTATGATCATTATGGTTGTTAGTATGATTATTATGATCACCATTCAGATTATTATGGCTATTGCGATTTTTATGGCTATTATGGTTATTGTAATGATTATTACGATTATTTCCAAGTTCATTATGGTTATTATTACGACTATTATGATTATTATGGCTATTATGACTATTATGGTTGTTATGGCTAGTATAATGTATATTATGATTATTTCCGAACCCATTATGGTTATTATTATGATTATTATGATTATTACGGACCTTGATGTAATTATCATGAATATTATGATCATCATTAAGATTATTACTGTTACTATGGTTATTGTGATTATTGCTAAGCTTACTAACATTACAATTACGATTATTATGATTATTGTAGTTATTATGATGATCACTATGGTCATAATGGTTGTTAGTATGATTATTATGATCACCATTCTGATTATTATGGCTATTGTGATTTTTATGGCTATTATGACTATTATAATTATTATTACGATTATTTCCGAGTTCATTATTGTTATTATTACGACTATTATGATTATTATGTCTATTATGACTATTATGGTTGATATGGCTAGTATAATGCATACTATGATTATTTCCGAACCCATTATGGTTATTATTATGATTATTATGATTATTACGGATCTTGGTATAATTATCATGGATATTATGATCATCATTAAGATTATTATGGTTACTATGATTTTTGTGATTATTGCTATGCTTATTAAAATTACAATTACGATTATTATGATTATTGTAGTTATTATGATGATCACTATGATTATTATAGTTGTTAGTATGATTATCAGGATCAACATTCAGATTATTATGGCTATTATGATCTTTATGGTTATTATTGCTATTATAATGATAAATATGATTATTTCCAAGTTTATTATGGGTATTATTATGACTAGCATGATTATTATAGTTATTATGATTATTATGGCTAGTATAATGCTTATTCTGATTATTTCCAAGCTTATTATGGTTATTACTGTAATTATTATGATTATTATGGTTATTATGATTAGTATGGTTACTATGGCTAGTATAACGGTTATTATGATTACTTGAAAGCTTATTATGTTTATTATTATGATTACTCTGATTATTATATGTCTAGGTATAATTATGATGAATATTATGGTCATCATTAGGATCACTATGGTTATTACGATGATTATGGTTATTACGTTAATAATAATGATTATTAAGATTATTTCCATGACTATTATGTTTATTATGATGATTACTATGATCATTATGGTTGTTAGTATGATTATTTGATCACCATTCAGATTATTATGGCTATTGTGATTTTTATGGCTATTATGGCTATTGTAATGATTATTACGATTATTTCCAAGTTCATTATGGTTATTATTACGACTATTATGATTATTATGGCTATTATGACTATTATGGTTGTTATGGCTGGTATAATGTATATTATGATTATTTCCGAACCCATTATGGTTATTATTATGATTATTATGATTATTACGGATCTTGATGTAATTATCATGAATATTATAATCATCATTAAGATTATTATGGTTACTCTGATTATTGTGATTATTGCTATGCTTGTTAACATTACAATTACGATGATTATGATTATTGCAGTTATTATGATGATCACTGTGATTATTATGGCTGTTAGTATGATTATTATGATCAACATTCAGATTATTATGGCTATTGTGATTTTTATGGCTATTATGACCATTATAATGATTATTACGATTATTTCCAAGTTCATTATTGTTATTATTACGACTATTATGATTATTATGGCTATTATGACTATTATGGTTGATATGGCTAGTATAATGTATATTATGATTATTTCCGAAACCAGTATGGCTATTATTATGATTATTATGATTATTACCGATCTTGGTATAATTATCATGGATATTATGATCATCATTTAGATTATTATGGTTACTATGGTTATTGTGATTATTGCTATGCTTATTAACATTACAATTGCGATCATTATGATTATTGCAGTTATTATGATGATCTCTATGATTATTATGGTTGTTAGTATGATTATTACGATCACCATTCTGATTCTTATGGCTATTGTGATTTTTATGGCTATTATGACTATTATAATGATTATTACGATTATTTCCAAGTTCATTATTGTTATTATTACGACTATTATGGTTATTATGGCTATTATGACAATTATGGTTGATATGGCTAGTATAATGTATATTATGATTATTTCCGAACCCAGTATGGTTATTATTATGATTATTATGATTATTACGGATCTTGGTATAATTATCATCGATATTGTGATCATCATTAAGATTGTTATGGTTACTATGATTATTGTGATTATTACTATGCTTATTAACATTCCAATTACGATTATTATGATTATTGTAGTTATTATGATGATCACTATGATTACTATGGTTGTTAGTATGATTATGAGGATCAACATTCAGATTATTATGGCTATTATGATTTTTATGGTTATTATTGCTATTATAATGATAAATATGATTATTTCCAAGTTTATTATGGTTATTATTATGACTAGTATGATTATTATAATTATTATGATTATTATGGCAAGCATAATGCTTATTATGATTACTTCCAAGCTTATTGTGGTTATTACTATAATTATTATGAATATTATTGTTATTATGATTATTATGGTGACTGTGGATAGTATAACGGTTATTATGATTATTTCAAAGCTTATTATGTTTATTATTATGGTTACTATGCTTATTATGGAACTTGGTACAATTATGATGTATATCATGATCATCATGAAGATCATTATGGTTATTGCGATTATTATGACTATTATGATTATTCTAGTTATTATGATTATTATGGTTATTATGGCTAGTATAAAGGTTATTATGATTATTTCAAAGCTTATTATGTTTATTATTGTGATTACTCTGATTATTATATGTCTAGGTATAATTATGATGAATATTATGGTCATCATTGAGATCATTATGATTATTAAGATGATTATGGCTTTACGTTAATAATAATGATTATTAATGTTATTTCCATGACTATTCTGTTTATTATGATGATTACTATGATCATTATGGTTGTTAGCGTGATTATTATGATCACCATTCAGATTATTATGGCTATTGTGATTTTTATGGCTATTATGGCTATTGTAATTATTATTACGATTATTTCCAAGTTCATTATGGTTATTATTACGACTATTATGATTATTATGGCTATTATGACTATTATGGTTGTTATGGCTAGTATAATGTATATTATGATTATTTCCGAACCCATTATGGTTATTATTATGATTATTATGATTATTACGGACCTTGATGTAATTATCATGAATATTATGATCATCATTAAGATTATTACGGTTACTATGGTTATTGTGATTATTGCTAAGCTTACTAACATTACAATTACGATTATTATGATTATTGTAGTTATTATGATGATCACTATGATCATAATTGTTGTTAGTATGATTATTATGATCACCATTCTGATTATTATGGCTATTGTGATTTTTATGGCTATTATGACTATTATAATTATTATTACGATTATTTCCGAGTTCATTATTGTTATTATTACGACTATTATGATTATTATGTCTATTATGACTATTATGGTTGATATGGCTAGTATAATGTATACTATGATTATTTCCGAACCCATTATGGTTATTATTATGATTATTATGATTATTACGGATCTTGGTATAATTATCATGGATATTATTATCATCATTAAGATTATTATGGTTACTATGATAATTGTGATTATTGCTATGCTTATTAACATTACAATTACGATTATTATGATTATTGTAGTTATTATGATGATCACTATGATTATTATAGTTGTTAGTATGATTATCAGGATCAACATTCAGTTTATTATGGCTATTATGATCTTTATGGTTATTATTGCTATTATAATGATAAATATGATTATTTCCAAGTTTATTATGGGTATTATTATGACTAGTATGATTATTATAGTTATTATGATTATTATGGCTAGTATAATGCTTATTCTGATTATTTCCAAGCTTATTATGGTTATTACTATAATTATTATGATTATTATGGTTATTATGATTAGTATGGTTACTATGGCTAGTATAACGGTTATTATGATTATTTCAAAGCTTATTATGTTTATTATTATGGTTACTATGATTATTATGGATCTTGGTATAATTATGATGAATATCATGATCATCATTAAGATCATTATGGTTATTGCGATTATTACGACTATTATGATTATTCTAGTTATTATGATTATTATGGTTATTATGGCTAGTATAAAGGTTATTATGATTATTTCAAAGCTTATTATGTTTATTATTATGATTACTCTGATTATTATATGTCTTAGTATAATTATGATAAATATTATGGTCATCATTAAGATCTTTATGGTTATTACGATGATTATGGTTATTACGTTAATAATAATGATTATTAAGATTATTTCCATAACGATTCTGTTTATTATGATGATTACTATGATCATTATGGTTGTTAGTATGATTATTATGATCACCATTCAGATTATTATGGCTATTGCGATATTTATGGCTATTATGGTTATTGGAATGATTATTACGATTATTTCCAAGTTCATTATGGTTATTATTACGACTATTATGATTATTATGGCTATTATGACTATTATGGTTGTTATGGCTAGTATAATGTATACTATGATTATTTCCGAACCCATTATGGTTATTATTATGATTATTATGATTATTACGCACCTTGATGTAATTATCATGAATATTATGATCATCATTAAGATTATTACAGTTACTGTGGTTATTGTGATTATTGCTAAGCTTACTAACATTACAATTACGATTATTATGATTATTGTAGTTATTATGATGATCACTATGATCATAATGGATGTTAGTATGATTATTATGATCACCACTCTGATTATTATGGCTATTGTGATTTTTATGGCTATTATGACTATTATAATTATTATTACGATTATTTCCGAGTTCATTATTGTTATTATTACGACTATTATGATTATTATGTCTATTATGACTATTATGGTTGATATGGCTAGTATAATGTATACTATGATTATTTCCGAACCCATTATGGTTATTATTATGATTATTATGATTATTACGGATCTTGGTATAATTATCATGGATATTATGATGATCATTAAGATTATTATGGTTACTATGATTTTTGTGATTATTGCTATGCTTATTAAAATTACAATTACGATTATTATGATTATTGTAGTTATTATGATGATCACTATGATTATTATAGTTGTTAGTATGACTATCAGGATCAACATTCAGATTATTATGGCTATTATGATCTTTATGGCTATTATTGCTACTATAATGATAAATATGATTATTTCCAAGTTTATTATGGGTATTGTTATGACTAGCATGATTATTATAGTTATTATGATTATTATGGCTAGTATAATGCTTATTCTGATTATTTCCAAGCTAATTATGGTTATTACTGTAATTATTATGATTATTATGGTTATTATGATTAGTATGGTTACTATGGCTAGTATAACGGTTATTATGATTACTTGAAAGCTTATTATGTTTATTATTATGATTACTCTGATTATTATATGTCTAGGTATAATTATGATGAATATTATGGTCATCATTGAGATCATTATTGTTATTACGATGATTATGGTTATTACGTTAATAATAATAGTTATTAAGATTATTTCCATGACTATTCTGTTTATTATGATGATTACTATGATCATTATGGTTGTTAGTATTATCATTATGATCACCATTCTGATTATTATTCCTATTGTGATTTTTACGGCTATTATGACTAATGTAATTATTATTACGATTATTTCCAAGTTCATTATTGTTATTATTACGACTATTATGATTATTATGGCTATTATGACTATTATGGTTGTTATGGCTAGTATAATGTATATTATGATTATTTCCGTACCCAGTATGGTTATTATTATGATTATTATGATTATTACGGATCTTGGTATAATTATCATGGATATTATGATCCTCATTAAGATTATTATGGTTACAATGGTTATTGTGATTATTGCTATGCTTATGAACATTACAATTACGATTATTATGATTATTGTAGTTATTATGATGATCACTATGATTATTATGGCTGTTAGTATGATGATTATGTTCAACATTCAGATTATTATGGCTATTATGATTTTTATGGTTATTATTGCTATTATAATGATAAATATGATTATTTCCAAGTTTATTACGGTTATTATTATGACTATTATGATTATTTTAGTTGTTATGATTATTATGATTATTATAGCTAGTATAATGCTTATTCTGATTATTTCCAAGCTTATTATGGTTATTACTATAATTATTATGAAGATTATTGTTATTATGATTATTATGGTTACTGTGGCTAGTATAACGGTTATTATGATTATTTCAAAGCTTATTATGTTTATTATTATGGTTACTATGCTTATTATGGAACTTGGTACAATTATGATGTATATCATGATCATCATTAAGATCATTATGGTTATTGCGATTATTATGACTATTATGATTATTCTAGTTATTATGATTATTATGGTTATTATGGCTAGTATAAAGGTTATTATGATTATTTCAAAGCTCATTATATTTATTATTATGATTACTCTGATTATTATATGTCTAGGTATAATTATGATGAATATTATGGTCATCATTGAGATCATTATGATTATTAAGATGATTATGGTTATTACGTTAATAATAATAATTATTAATGTTATTTCCATGACTATTCAGTTTATTATGATGATTACTATGATCATTATGGTTGTTAGTTTTATTATTATGATCACCATTCTGATTATTATGGCTATTGTGATTTTTATGGCTATTATGGCTATTGTAATGATTATTACGATTATTTCCAAGTTCATTATTGTTATTATTACGACTATTATGATTATTATGGCTATTATGACTATTATGGTTGTTATGGCTAGTATAATGTATATTATGAGTATTTCCGAACCCATTATGGTTATTATTATGATTATTATGATTATTACGGATCTTGATATTAATTATCATGAATATTATGATCATCATTAAGATTATTACGGTTACTCTGGTTATTGTGATTATTGCTAAGCTTATTAACATTACAATTACGATTATTATGATTATTGTAGTTATTATGATGATCACTATGATTATTATGGTTGTTAGTATGATTATTAGGATCAACATTCAGGTTATTATGGCTATTATGATCTTTATGGTTATTATTGCTATTATAATGGTAAATATGATTATTTCCAAGTTTATTATGGGTATTATTATGACTAGTATGATTATTATAGTTATAATGATTATTATGGCTAGTATAATGCTTATTATGATTATTTCCAGGCTTATTATGGTTATTACTGTAATTATTATGATTAGTATGGTTACTATGGCTAGTATAACGGTTATTATGATTACTTGAAAGCTTATTATGTTTATTATTATGATTACTCTGATTATTATATGTCTAGGTATAATTATGATGAATATTATGGTCATCATTGAGATCATTATTGTTATTACGATGATTATGGTTATTACGTTAATAATAATAGTTATTAAGATTATTTCCATGACTATTCTGTTTATTATGATGATTACTATGATCATTATGGTTGTTAGTATTATTATTATGATCACCATTCTGATTATTATGCCTATTGTGATTTTTATGGCTATTATGACTAATGTAATTATTATTACGATTATTTCCAAGTTCATTATTGTTATTATTACGACTATTATGATTATTATGGCTATTATGACTATTATGGTTGTTATGGCTAGTATAATGTATATTATGATTATTTCCGTACCCAGTATGGTTATTATTCTGATTATTATGATTATTACGGATCTTGGTATAATTATCATGGATATTATGATCATCATTAAGATTATTATGGTTACAATGGTTATTGTGATTATTGCTATGCTTATTAACATTACAATTACGATTATTATGATTATTGTAGTTATTATGATGATCACTATGATTATTATGGCTGTTAGTATGATGATTATGATCAACATTCAGATTATTATGGCTATTATGATTTTTATGGTTATTATTGCTATTATAATGATAAATATGATTATTTCCAAGTTTATTACGGTTATTATTATGACTATTATGATTATTTTAGTTGTTATGATTATTATGATTATTATAGCTAGTATAATGCTTATTCTGATTATTTCCAGGCTTATTATGGTTATTACTATAATTATTATGAATATTATTGTTATTATGATTATTATGGTTACTGTGGCTAGTATAACGGTTATTATGATTATTTCAAAGCTTATTATGTTTATTATTATGGTTACTATGCTTATTATGGAACTTGGTACAATTATGATGTATATCATGATCATCATTAAGATCACTGTGGTTATTGCGATTATTATGACTATTATGATTATTCTAGTTATTATGATTATTATGGTTATTATGGCTAGTATAAAGGTTATTATGATTATTTCAAAGCTTATTATGTTTATTATTATGATTACTCTGATTATTATATGTCTAGGTATAATTATGATGAATATTATGGTCATCATTGAGATCATTATGATTATTAAGATCATTATGGTTATTACGTTAATAATAATAATTATTAATGTTATTTCCATGACTATTCTGTTTACTATGATGATTACTATGATCATTATGGTTGTTAGCATGATTATTATGTTCACCATTCAGATTATTATGGCTATTGTGATTTTTATGGCTATTATGGCTATTGTAATGATTATTACGATTATTTCCAAGTTCATTATGGTTATTATTACGACTATTGTGATTATTATGGCTATTATGACTATTATGGTTGTTATGGCTCGTATAATGTATATTATGATTATTTCCGAACC
Source organism: Calliopsis andreniformis (assembly GCF_051401765.1). Classification (NCBI taxonomy): domain Eukaryota; kingdom Metazoa; phylum Arthropoda; class Insecta; order Hymenoptera; family Andrenidae; genus Calliopsis; species Calliopsis andreniformis. The sequence goes on along the minus strand of NW_027480609.1, from coordinate 424,406 downwards.
CATTATGGTTATTATTATGATTATTATGATTATTACGGATCTTGATGTAATTATCATGAATATTATGATCATCATTAAGATTATTACGGTTACTATGGTTATTGTGATTATTGCTAAGCTTACTAACATTACAATTACGATTATTATGATTATTGTAGTTATTATGATGATCACTATGATCATAATTGTTGTTAGTATGATTATTATGATCACCATTCTGATTATTATGGCTATTGTGATTTTTATGGCTATTATGACTATTATAATTATTATTACGATTATTTCCGAGTTCATTATTGTTATTATTACGACTATTATGATTATTATGTCTATTATGACCATTATGGTTGATATGGCTAGTATAATGTATACTATGATTATTTCCGAACCCATTATGGTTATTATTATGATTATTATGATTATTACGGATCTTGGTATAATTATCATGGATATTATGATCATCATTAAGATTATTATGGTTACTATGATTATTGTGATTATTGCTATGCTTATTAACATTACAATTACGATTATTATGATTATTGTAGTTATTATGATGATCACTATGATTATTATAGTTGTTAGTATGATTATCAGGATCAACATTCAGATTATTATGGCTATTATGATCTTTATGGTTATTATTGCTATTATAATGATAAATATGAATATTTCCAAGTTTATTATGGGTATTATTATGACTAGTATGATTATTATAGTTATTATGATTATTATGGGTAGTATAATGCTTATTCTGATTATTTCCAAGCTTATTATGGTTATTACTATAATTATTATGATTATTATGGTTATTATGATTAGTATGGTTACTATGGCTAGTATAACGGTTATTATGATTATTTCAAAGCTTATTATGTTTATTGCTATGGTTACTATGATTATTATGGATCTTGGTATAATTATGATGAATATCATGATCATCATTAAGATCATTATGGTTATTGCGATTATTACGACTATTATGATTATTCTAGTTATTATGATTATTATGGTTATTATGGCTAGTATAAAGGTTATTATGATTATTTCAAAGCTTATTATGTTTATTATTATGATTACTCTGATTATTATATGTCTTAGTATAATTATGATAAATATTATGGTCATCATTAAGATCTTTATGGTTATTACGATGATTATGGTTGTTACGTTAATAATAATGATTATTAAGATTATTTCCATAACGATTCTGTTTATTATGATGATTACTATGATCATTATGGTTGTTAGTATGATTATTATGATCACCATTCAGATTATTATGGCTATTGCGATTTTTATGGCTATTATGGTTATTGTAATGATTATTACGATTATTTCCAAGTTCATTATGGTTATTATTACGACTATTATGATTATTATGGCTATTATGACTATTATGGTTGTTATGGCTAGTATAATGTATATTATGATTATTTCCGTACCCAGTATGGTTATTATTATGATTATTATGATTATTACGGATCTTGGTATAATTATCATGGATATTATGATCATCATTAAGATTATTATGGTTACAATGGTTATTGTGATTATTGCTATGCTTATTAACATTACAATTACGATTATTATGATTATTGTAGTTATTATGATGATCACTATGATTATTATGGCTGTTAGTATGATGATTATGATCAACATTCAGATTATTATGGCTATTATGATTCTTATGGTTATTATTGCTATTATAATGATAAATATGATTATTTCCAAGTTTATTACGGTTATTATTATGACTATTATGATTATTTTAGTTGTTATGATTATTATGATTATTATAGCTAGTATAATGCTTATTCTGATTATTTCCAAGCTTATTATGGTTATTACTATAATTATTATGAAGATTATTGTTATTATGATTATTATGGTTACTGTGGCTAGTATAACGGTTATTATGATTATTTCAAAGCTTATTATGTTTATTATTATGGTTACTATGCTTATTATGGAACTTGGTACAATTATGATGTATATCATGATCATCATTAAGATCATTATGGTTATTGCGATTATTATGACTATTATGATTATTCTAGTTATTATGATTATTATGGTTATTATGGCTAGTATAAAGGTTATTATGATTATTTCAAAGCTTATTATGTTTATTATTATGATTACTCTGATTATTATATGTCTAGGTATAATTATGATGAATATTAGGATCATCATTGAGATCATTATGATTATTAAGATGATTATGGTTATTACGTTAATAATAATGATTATTAATGTTATTTCCATGACTATTCTGTTTATTATGATGATTACTATGATCATTATGGTTGTTAGCATGATTATTATGATCACCATTCAGATTATTATGGCTATTGTGATTTTTATGGCTATTATGGCTATTGTAATGATTATTACGATTATTTCCAAGTTCATTATGGTTATTATTACAACTATTGTGATTATTATGGCTATTATGACTATTATGGTTGTTATGGCTAGTATAATGTATATTATGATTATTTCCGAACCCATTATGGTTATTATTATGATTATTATGATTATTACGGACCTTGATGTAATTATCATGAATATTATGATCATCATTAAGATTATTACGGTTACTATGGTTATTGTGATTATTGCTAAGCTTACTAACATTACAATTACGATTATTATGATTATTGTAGTTATTATGATGATCACTATGATCATAATGGTTGTTAGTATGATTATTATGATCACCATTCTGATTATTATGGCTATTGTGATTTTTATGGCTATTATGACTATTATAATTATTATTACGATTATTTCCGAGTTCATTATTGTTATTATTACGACTATTATGATTATTATGTCTATTATGACTATTATGGCTGATATGGCTAGTATAATGTATACTATGATTATTTCCGAACCCATTATGGTTATTATTATGATTATTATGATTATTACGGGTCTTGGTATAATTATCATGGATATTATGATCATCATTAAGATTATTATGGTTACTATGATTATTGTGATTATTGCTATGCTTATTAACATTACAATTACGATTATTATGATTATTGTAGTTATTATGATGATCACTATGATTATTATAGTTGTTAGTATGATTATCAGGATCAACATTCAGATTATTATGGCTATTATGATCTTTATGGTTATTATTGCTATTATAATGATAAATATGATTATTTCCAAGTTTATTATGGGTATTATTATGACTAGTATGATTATTATAGTTATTATGATTATTATGGGTAGTATAATGCTTATTCTGATTATTTCCAAGCTCATTATGGTTATTACTATAATTATTATGATTATTATGGTTATTATGATTAGTATGGTTACTATGGCTAGTATAACGGTTATTATGATTATTTCAAAGCTTATTATGTTTATTATTATGATTACTCTGATTATTATATGTCTAGGTATAATTATGATGAATATTATGGTCATCATTAAGATCATTATGGTTATTACGATGATTATGGTTATTACGTTAATAATAATAGTTATTAAGATTATTTCCATGACTATTCTGTTTATTATGATGATTACTATGATCATTATGGTTGTTAGTATTATTATTATGATCACCTTTCTGATTATTATGCCTATTGTGATTTTTATGGCTATTATGACTATTGTAATGATTATTACGATTATTTCCAAGTTCATTATTGTTATTATTACGACTATTATGATTATTATGGCTATTATGGCTATTATGGTTGTTATGGCTCGTATAATGTATATTATGATTATTTCCGAACCCATTATGGTTATTATTATGATTATTATGATTATTACGGACCTTGATGTAATTATCATGAATATTATGATCATCATTAAGATTATTACGGTTACTATGGTTATTGTGATTATTGCTAAGCTTACTAACATTACAATTACGATTATTATGATTATTGTAGTTATTATGATGATCACTATGATCATAATGGTTGTTAGTATGATTATTATGATCACCATTCTGATTATTATGGCTATTGTGATTTTTATGGCTATTATGACTATTATAATTATTATTACGATTATTTCCGAGTTCATTATTGTTATTATTACGACTATTATGATTATTATGTCTATTATGACTATTATGGCTGATATGGCTAGTATAATGTATACTATGATTATTTCCGAACCCATTATGGTTATTATTATGATTATTATGATTATTACGGGTCTTGGTATAATTATCATGGATATTATGATCATCATTAAGATTATTATGGTTACTATGATTATTGTGATTATTGCTATGCTTATTAACATTACAATTACGATTATTATGATTATTGTAGTTATTATGATGATCACTATGATTATTATAGTTGTTAGTATGATTATCAGGATCAACATTCAGATTATTATGGCTATTATGATCTTTATGGTTATTATTGCTATTATAATGATAAATATGATTATTTCCAAGTTTATTATGGGTATTATTATGACTAGTATGATTATTATAGTTATTATGATTATTATGGGTAGTATAATGCTTATTCTGATTATTTCCAAGCTCATTATGGTTATTACTATAATTATTATGATTATTATGGTTATTATGATTAGTATGGTTACTATGGCTAGTATAACGGTTATTATGATTATTTCAAAGCTTATTATGTTTATTATTATGATTACTCTGATTATTATATGTCTAGGTATAATTATGATGAATATTATGGTCATCATTAAGATCATTATGGTTATTACGATGATTATGGTTATTACGTTAATAATAATAGTTATTAAGATTATTTCCATGACTATTCTGTTTATTATGATGATTACTATGATCATTATGGTTGTTAGTATTATTATTATGATCACCTTTCTGATTATTATGCCTATTGTGATTTTTATGGCTATTATGACTATTGTAATGATTATTACGATTATTTCCAAGTTCATTATTGTTATTATTACGACTATTATGATTATTATGGCTATTATGGCTATTATGATTGTTATGGCTCGTATAATGTATATTATGTTTATTTCCGAACCCATTATGGTTATTTTTATGATTATTATGATTATTACGGATCTTGATGTAATTATCATGAATATTATGACCATCATTAAGATTATTATGGTTACTCTGATTATTGTGATTATTGCTATGCTTATTAACATTACAATTACGATCATTATGATTATTGTAGTTATTATGATGATCCCTATGATTATTATGGCTGTTAGTATGATTATTATGATCAACATTCAGATTATTATGGCTATTATGATTTTTATGGTTATTATTGCTATTATAATGATAAATATGATTATTTCCAAGTTTATTACGGTTATTATTATGACTATTATGATTATTTTAGTTGTTATGATTATTATGATTATTATAGCTAGTATAATGCTTATTATGATTATTTCCAAGCTTATTATGGTTATTATTATAATTATTATGATTATTATGGTTATTATGATTAGTATGGTTACTATGGCTAGTATAACGGTTATTATGATTACTTCAAAGCTTATTATGTTTATTATTATGATTACTGTGATTATTATATGTCCAGGTATAATTATGATGAATATTATGGTCATCATTGAGATCATTATGGTTATTACGATGATTATGGTTATTACTTTAATAATAATAGTTATTAAGATTATTTCCATGACTATTCTGTTTATTATGATGATTACTATGATCATTATGGTTGTTAGTATTATTATTATGATCACCATTCTGATTATTATGCCTATTGCGATTTTTATGGCTATTATGACTAATGTGATTATTATTAAGATTATTTCCAAGTTCATTATTGTTATTATTACGACTATTATGATTATTATGTCTATTATGACTATTATGGTTGTTATGGCTAGTATAATGTATATTATGATTATTTCCGTACCCAGTATGGTTATTATTATGATTATTATGATTATTACGGTTCTTGGTATAATTATCATGGATATTATGATCATCATTAAGATTATTATGGTTACTATGATTATTGTGATTAATGCTATGCTTATTAACATTACAATTACGATTATTATCATTATTGTAGTAATTATGATGATCACTATGATTAATATGGCTGTTAGTATGATTATTATGATCAACATTGAGATTATTATGGCTATTATGATTTTTATGGTTATTATTGCTATTATAATGATAAATATGACTATTTCCAAGTTTATTATGGTTATTATTATGACTATTATGATTATTATAGTTATTATGATTATTATGGCTAGTATAATGCTTATTATGATTATTTCCAAGCTTATTATGGTTATTACTACAATTATTATGATTATTATGGTTATTATGATTATTATGGTTACTATGGCTAGTATAACGGTTATTATGATTATTTCAAAGCTTATTATGTTTATTATTATGGTTACTACGATTATTATGCATCTTGGTATATTTATGATGAATATCATGATCATCATTAAGATCATTATGGTTATTGCGATTATTATGACTATTGTGATTATTCTAGTTATTACGATTATTATGGTTATTATGGCTAGTATAAAGGTTATTATGATTATTTCAAAGCTTATTATGTTTATTATTATGATTACTCTGATTATTATATGTCTTAGTATAATTATGATAAATATTATGGTCATCATTAAGATCATTATGGTTATTACGATGATTATGGTTATTACGTTAATAATAATGATTATTAAGATTATTTCCATGACTATTCTGTGTATTATGATGATTACAATGATCATTATGGTTGTTAGTATGATTATTATGATCACCATTCAGATTATTATGGCTACTGTGATTTTTATGGCTATTATGACTATTATAATGATTATTACGATTATTTCCAACTTCATTATTGTTACTATTACGACTATTATGATTATTATGGCTATTATGGCTATTATGGCTGTTATGGCTAGTATAATGTATATTATGATTATTTCCGAACTCATTATGGTTATTATTATGATTATTATGATTATTACGGATCTTGGTATAATTATCATGGATATTATGATCATCATTAAGATTATTATGGTTACTATGGTTATTGTGATTATTGCTATGCTTATTAACATTACAATTACGATTATTATGATTATTGTAGTTATTATGATGATCACTATGATTATTATGGCTGTTAGTATGATGATTATGATCAACATTCTGATTATTATGGCTATGATGGTTTTTATGGTTATTACTGCTATTATAATGATAAATATGACTATTTCCAAGTTTATTATGGTTATTACTATGACTATTATGATTACTATAGTTATTATGATTATTATGATTATTATGGCTAGTATAATGCTTATTATGATTATTTCCAAGCTTATTATGGTTATTATTATAATTATTATGATTATTTTGGTTACTATGGCTAGTATAACGGTTATTATGATTATTTCAAAGCTTATTATGTTTATTATTATGGTTACTATGATTATTATGCATCTCGGTATAATTATGATGAATATCATGATCATCATTAAGATCATTATGGTTATTCCGATTATTATGACTATTATGATTATTCTAGTTATTATGATTATTATGGTTATTATGGCTAGTATAAAGGTTATTATGATTATTTCAAAGCTTATTATGTTTGTTATTATGATTACTCTGATAATTATATGTCTAGGTATAATTATGATGAATATTATGGTCATCATTAAGATCATTATGCTTATTACGATGATTATGGTCATTACGTTAATAATAATGGTTATTAAGATTATTTCCATGACTATTCAGTTTATTATGATGATTACTATGATCATTATGGTTGTTAGTTTTATTATTATGATCACCATTCTGATTATTATGGCTATTGTGATTTTTATGGCTATTATGACTAATGTAATTATTATTAAGATTATTTCCAAGTTCATTATTGTTATTATTACGACTATTCTGATTATTATGGCTATTATGACTATTATGGTTGATATGGCTAGTATAATGTATACTATGATTATTTCTGAACCCATTATGGTTATTATTATGATTATTATGATTATTACGGATCTTGGTATAATTATCATGAATATTATGATCATCATTAAGATTATTATGGTTACAATGGTTATTGTGATTATTGCTATGCTTATTAACATTACAATTACGATTATTATGATTATTGTAGTTATTATGATGATCACTATGATTATTATGGCTGTTAGTATGATGATTATGATCAACATTCTGATTATTATGGCCATTATGATTTTTATGGTTATTATTATGACTCTTATGATTATTATAGTTATTATGATTATTACGATTATTATGGCTAGTATAATGCTTATTATGATTACTTCCAAGCTTATTATGGTTATTATTATAATTATTATGATTATTATGGTTATTATGATTATTATGGCTACTATGGCTAGTAAAACGGTTATTATGATTATTTCAAAGCTTATTATGTTTATTATTATGATTACTCTGATTATTATATGTCTAGGTATAATTATGACGAATATTATGGTCATCATTAAGATCATTATGGTTATTACGATGATTATGGTTATTACGTTAATAATAATGGTTATTAAGATTATTTCCATGACTATTCTGTTTATTATGATGATTACTATGAACATTATGGTTGTTAGTATTATTATTATGATCACCATTCTGATTATTATGGCTATTGTGATTTTTATGGCTGTTATGACTATTGTAATGATTATTACGATTATTTCCAAGTTCATTATTGTTATTATTACGACTATTATGATTATTATGGCTATTATGACTATTATGGTTGTTATGGCTAGTATAATGTATATTATGATTATTTCCGAAACCAGTATGGTTATTATTATGATTATTATGATTATTACGGATCTTGGTATAATTATCATGGATATTATGATCATCATTTAGATTATTATGGTTACTATGATTATTGTGATTATTGCTATGCTTATTAACATTACAATTGCGATCATTATGATTATTGCAGTTATCATGATGATCACTATGATTATTATGGTTGTTAGTATGATTATTATGATCACCATTCTGATTCTTATGGCTATTGTGATTTTTATGGCTATTATGACTATTATAATGATTATTACGATTATTTCCAAGTTCATTATTGTTATTATTACGACTATTATGGTTATTATGGCTATTATGACAATTATGGTTGATATGGCTAGTATAATGTATATTATGATTATTTCCGAACCCAGTATGGTTATTATTATGATTATTATGATTATTACGGATCTTGGTATAATTATCATCGATATTGTGATCATCATTAAGATTATTATGGTTACTATGATTCTTGTGATTATTACTATGCTTATTAACATTACAATTACGATTATTATGATTATTGTAGTTATTATGATGATCACTATGATTACTATGGTTGTTAGTATGATTATGAGGATCAACATTCAGATTATTATGGCTATTATGATTTTTATGGTTATTATTGCTATTATAATGATAAATATGATTATTTCCAAGTTTATTATGGTTATTATTATGACTAGTATGATTATTATAATTATTATGATTATTATGGCTAGCATAATGCTTATTATGATTATTTCCAAGCTTATTATGGTTATTACTATAATTATTATGAATATTATTGTCATTATGATTATTATGGTTACTGTGGCTAGTATAACGGTTATTATGATTATTTCAAAGCTTATTATGTTTATTATTATGGTTACTATGCTTATTATGGAACTTGGTACAATTATGATGCATATCATGATCATCATTAAGATCATTATGGTTATTGCGATTATTATGACTATTATGATTATTCTAGTTATTATGATTATTATGGTTATTATGGCTAGTATAATGCTTATTATGATTACTTCCAAGCTTATTATGGTTATTATTATAATTATTATGATTATTATTGTTATTATGATTATTATGGTTACTGTGGCTAGTATAACGGTTATTATGATTATTTCAAAGCTTATTATGTTTATTATTATGTTTACTATGCTTATTATGGAACTTGGTACAATTATGATGTGTATCATGATCATCATTAAGATCATTATGGTTATTGCGATTATTATGACTATTATGATTATTCTAGTTATTATGATTATTATGGTTATTATGTCTAGTATAATGCTTATTATGATTACTTCCAAGCTTATTATGGTTATTATTATAATTATTATGATTATTATGGTTATTATGATTATTATGGCTACTATGGCTAGTATAACGGTTATTATGATTATTTCAAAGCTTATTATGTTTATTATTATGATTACTCTGATTATTATATGTCTAGGTATAATTATGATGAATATTATGGTCATCATTAAGATCATTATGGTTATTACGATGATTATGGTTATTACGTTAATAATAATGGTTATTAAGATTATTTCCATGACTATTCTGTTTATTATGATCATTACTATGATCACTATGGTTGTTAGTATTATTATTATGATCACCATTCTGATTATTATGGCTATTGTGATTTTTATGGCTGTTATGACTATTGCAATGATTATTACGATTATTTCCAAGTTCATTATGGTTATTATTACGACTGTTATGATTATTATGGCTATTATGACTATTATGGTTGTTATGGCTAGTATAATGTATATTATGATTATTTCCGAACCCATTATGGTTATTATTATGATTATTATGATTATTACGGACCTTGATGTAATTATCATGAATATTATGATCATCATTAAGATTATTACGGTTACTATGGTTATTGTGATTATTGCTAAGCTTACTAACATTACAATTACGATTATTATGATTATTGTAGTTATTATGATGATCACTATGATCATAATGGTTGTTAGTATGATTATTATGATCAACATTCTGACTATTAAGGCTATTGTGATTTCTATGGCTATTATGACTATTATAATTATTATTACGATTATTTCCGAGTTCATTATTGTTATTATTACGACTATTATGATTATTATGGCTATTATGACTATTATGGTTGTTATGGCTGATATAATGTATATTATGATTATTTCCGAACCCATTATGGTTATTATTATGATTATTATGATTATTACGGATCTTGATGTAATTATCATGAATATTATGACCATCATTAAGATTATTATGGTTACTATGATTATTGTGATTATTGCTATGCTTATTAACATTACAATTACGATTATTGTGATTATTGTAGTTATTATGATGATCACTATGATTATTATAGTTGTTAGTATGATTATCAGGATCAACATTCAGATTATTATGGCTATTATGATCTTTATGGTTATTATTGCTATTATAATGATAAATATGATTATTTCCAAGTATATTATGGGTATTATTATGACTGGTATTATTATTATAGTTATTATGATTATTATGGCTAGTATAATGCTTATTCTGATTATTTCCAAGATTATTATGGTTCTTACTATAATTATTATGATTATTATGGTTATTATGATTATTATGGTTACTATGGCTAGTAAAACGGTTATTATGATTATTTCAAAGCTTATTATGTTTATTATTATGGTTACTATGCTTATTATGGATCATGGTATAATTATGATGAATATCATGATCATCATTAAGATCATTATGGTTATTGCGATTATTATGACTATTATGATTATTCCAGTTATTATGATTGTTATGGTTATTATGCCTAGTATAAATGTTATTATGATTATTTCAATGCTTATTATGTTTATTATTATGATTACTCTGAGTATTATATGTCTAGGTATAATTATGATGAATATTATGGTCATCATTAAGATCATTATGGTTATTACGATGATTATGGTTATTACGTTAATAATAATGGTTATTAAGGTTATTTCCATGACTATTCTGTTTATTATGATGATTACTATGATCAATATGGTTGTTAGTATTATTATTATGATCACCATTCTGATTATTATGCCTATTGTGATTTTTATGGCTATTATGACTATTGTAATGATTATTACGATTATTTCCAAGTTCATTATTGTTATTATTACGACTGTTATGATTATTATGGCTATTATGACTATTATGGATGTTATGGCTAGTATAATGTATATTGTGATTATTTCCGAACCCATTATGGTTATTATTATGATTATTATGATTATTACGGTTCTTGATGTAATTATCATGAATATTATAATCATCATTAAGATTATTATGGTTACTCTGATTATTGTGATTATTGCTATGCTTGTTAACATTACAATTACGATTATTATGATTATTGCAGTTATTATGATGATCACTGTGATTATTATGGCTGTTAGTATGATTATTATGATCAACATTCAGATTATTATGGCTATTGTGATTTTTATGGCTATTATGACTATTATAATGATTATTACGATTATTTCCAAGTTCATTATTGTTATTATTACGACTATTATGATTATTATGGCTATTATGACTATTATGGTTGTTATGGCAAGTATAATGTATATTATGATTATTTCCGAACCCATTATGGTTATTATTATGATTATTATGATTATTACGGATCTTGGTATAATTATCATGGATATTATGGTCATCATTAAGATTATTTTGGTTACAATGGTTATTGTGATTATTGCTATGCTTATTAACATTACAATTACGATTATTATGATTATTGTAGTTATTACGATGATCACTATGATTATTATGAATATTATGGTTATTATGATTATTATGGTTACTATGGCTAGTATAACGGTTATTATGATTATTTCAAAGCTTATTATGCTTATTATTATGATTACTCTGATTATTATATGTCTAGGTATAATTATGATGAATATTATGGTCATCATTAAGATCATTATGGTTATTACGTTAATAATATTGATTATTAAGATTATTTCCATGACTATTTTGTTTATTATGATGATTACTATGATCATTATGGTTGTTAGTATGATTATCAGGATCAACATTCAGATTATTATGGCTATTATGATGTTTAGGGTTATTATTGCTATTATAATGATAAATATGATTATTTCCAAGTTTATTATGGGTATTATTATTACTAGTATGATTATTATAGTTATTATGATTATTATGGCTAGTATAATGCTTATTCTGATTATTTCCAAGCTTATTATGGTTATTACTATAATTATTATGATTATTATGGTTATTATGATTATTATGGTTTCTATGGCTAGTATAACGGTTATTATGATTATTACAAAGCTTATTATGTTTATTATTATGGTTACTATGGTTATTATGGATCTTGGTATAATTATGATGAATATCATGATCATCATTAAGATCATTATGGTTATTGCGATTATTATGACTATTATGATTATTCTATTTATTATGATAAATATGGTTATTATAGCTAGTATAAAGGTTATTATGATTATTTCAAAGCTTATTATGTTTATTATTATGATTACTGTGATTATTATATGTCTTAGTATAATTATGATGAATATTATGGTCATCATTAGGATCACTATGGTTATTACGATGATTATGGTTATTACGTTAATAATAATGATTATTAAGATTATTTCCATGACTATTATGTTTATTATGATGATTACTATGATCATTATGGTTGTTAGTATGATTATTATGATCACCAATCAGATTATTATGGCTATTGTGATTTTTATGGCTATTATGGCTATTGTAATGATTATTACGATTATTTCCAAGTTCATTATGGTTATTATTACGACTATTATGATTATTATGGCTATTATGACTATTATGGTTGTTATGGCTGGTATAATGCATATTATGATTATTTCCGAACCCATTATGGTTATTATTATGATTATTATGATTATTACGGATCTTGATGTAATTATCATGAATATTATAATCATCATTAAGATTATTATGGTTACTCTGATTATTGTGATTATTGCTATGCTTGTTAACATTACAATTACGATTATTATGATTATTGCAGTTATTATGATGATCACTGTGATTATTATGGCTGTTAGTATGATTATTATGATCAACATTCAGATTATTATGGCTATTGTGATTTTTATGGCTATTATGACTATTATAATGATTATTACGATTATTTCCAAGTTCATTATTGTTATTATTACGACTATTATGATTATTATGGCTATTATGACTATTATGGTTGATATGGCTAGTATAATGTATATTATGATTATTTCCGAACCCAGAATGGTTATTATTATGATTATTATGATTATTACGGATCTTGGTATAATTATCATGGATATTATGATCATCATTAAGATTATTATGGTTACTATGATTATTGTGATTATTGCTATGCTTATTTACATTACAATTACGATTATTATGATTATTGTAGTTATTATGATGATCACTATGATTATTATGGTTGTTAGTATGATTATGAGGATCAACAATCAGATTATTATGGCTATTATGATTTTTATGGTTATTATTGCTATTATAATGATATATATGATTATTTCCTAGTTTATTATGGTTATTATTATGACTAGTATGATTATTATAGTTATTATGATTATTATGGCTAGTATAATGCTTATTATGATTATTTCCAAGCTTATTATGGATATTACTATAATTATTATGAATATTATGGTTATTATGATTATTATGGTTACTGTATCTAGTATAACGGTTATTATGATTATTTCAAAGCTTATTATGTTTATTATTATGGTTACTATGCTTATTATGGAACTTGGTATAATTATGATGTATATCATGATCATCATTAAGATCATTATGGTTATTGCGCTTATTATGACTATTATGATTATTCTAGTTATTATGATTATTATGGTTATTATGGCTAGTATAAAGGTTATTATGATTATTTCAAAGCTTATTATGTTTATTATTATGATTACTCCGATTATTATATGTCTAGGTGTAATTATGATGAATATTATGGTCATCATGGAGATCATTATGATTATTAAGATGATTATGGTTATTACGTTAATAATAATGATTATTAAGGTTATTTCCATGACTATTCTGTTTATTATGATGATTACTATGATCATTATGGTTGTTAGCATGATTATTATGATCACCATTCTGATTATTATGGCTACTGTGATTTTTATGGCTATTATGACTATTATAATGATTATTACGAATATTTCCAACTTCATTATTGTTACTATTACGACTATTATGATTATTATGGCTATTATGGCTATTATGGCTGTTATGGCTAGTATAATGTATATTATGATTATTTCCGAACTCATTATGGTTATTATTATGATTATTATGATTATTACGGATCTTGGTATAATTATCATGGATATTATGATCATCATTAAGATTATTATGGTTACTATGGTTATTGTGATTATTGCTATGCTTATTAACATTACAATTACGATTATTATGATTATTGTAGTTATTATGATGATCACTATGATTATTATGGCTGTTAGTATGATGATTATGATCAACATTCTGATTATTATGGCTATGATGGTTTTTATGGTTATTATTGCTATTATAATGATAAATATGACTATTTCCAAGTTTATTATGGTTATTATTATGACTATTATGATTATTATAGTTATTATGATTATTATGATTATTATGGCTAGTATAATGCTTATTATGATTATTTCCAAGCTTATTATGGTTATTATTATAATTATTATGATTATTTTGGTTACTATGGCTAGTATAACGGTTATTATGATTATTTCAAAGCTTATTATGTTTATTATTATGGTTACTATGATTATTATGCATCTCGGTATAATTATGATGAATATCATGATCATCATTAAGATCATTATGGTTATTCCGATTATTATGACTATTATGATTATTCTAGTTATTATGATTATTATGGTTATTATGGCTAGTATAAAGGTTATTATGATTACTTCAAAGCTTATTATGTTTGTTATTATGATTACTCTGATAATTATATGTCTAGGTATAATTATGATGAATATTATGGTCATCATTAAGATCATTATGCTTATTACGATGATTATGGTCATTACGTTAATAATAATGGTTATTAAGATTATTTCCATGACTATTCAGTTTATTATGATGATTACTATGATCATTATGGTTGTTAGTATGATTATTATGATCACCAATCAGATTATTATGGCTATTGTGATTTTTATGGCTATTATGGCTATTGTAATGATTATTACGATTATTTCCAAGTTCATTATGGTTATTATTACGACTATTATGATTATTATGGCTATTATGACTATTATGGTTGTTATGGCTGGTATAATGCATATTATGATTATTTCCGAACCCATTATGGTTATTATTATGATTATTATGATTATTACGGATCTTGATGTAATTATCATGAATATTATAATCATCATTAAGATTATTATGGTTACTCTGATTATTGTGATTATTGCTATGCTTGTTAACATTACAATTACGATTATTATGATTATTGCAGTTATTATGATGATCACTGTGATTATTATGGCTGTTAGTATGATTATTATGATCAACATTCAGATTATTATGGCTATTGTGATTTTTATGGCTATTATGACTATTATAATGATTATTACGATTATTTCCAAGTTCATTATTGTTATTATTACGACTATTATGATTATTATGGCTATTATGACTATTATGGTTGATATGGCTAGTATAATGTATATTATGATTATTTCCGAACCCAGAATGGTTATTATTATGATTATTATGATTATTACGGATCTTGGTATAATTATCATGGATATTATGATCATCATTAAGATTATTATGGTTACTATGATTATTGTGATTATTGCTATGCTTATTTACATTACAATTACGATGATTATGATTATTGTAGTTATTATGATGATCACTATGATTATTATGGTTGTTAGTATGATTATGAGGATCAACAATCAGATTATTATGGCTATTATGATTTTTATGGTTATTATTGCTATTATAATGATATATATGATTATTTCCTATTTTATTATGGTTATTATTATGACTAGTATGATTATTATAGTTATTATGATTATTATGGCTAGTATAATGCTTATTATGATTATTTCCAAGCTTATTATGGATATTACTATAATTATTATGAATATTATGGTTATTATGATTATTATGGTTACTGTATCTAGTATAACGGTTATTATGATTATTTCAAAGCTTATTATGTTTATTATTATGGTTACTATGCTTATTATGGAACTTGGTATTATTATGATGTATATCATGATCATCATTAAGATCATTATGGTTATTGCGCTTATTATGACTATTATGATTATTCTAGTTATTATGATTATTATGGTTATTATGGCTAGTATAAAGGTTATTATGATTATTTCAAAGCTTATTATGTTTATTATTATGATTACTCCGATTATTATATGTCTAGGTGTAATTATGATGAATATTATGGTCATCATGGAGATCATTATGATTATTAAGATGATTATGGTTATTACGTTAATAATAATGATTATTAAGGTTATTTCCATGACTATTCTGTTTATTATGATGATTACTATGATCATTATGGTTGTTAGCATGATTATTATGATCACCATTCTGATTATTATGGCTACTGTGATTTTTATGGCTATTATGACTATTATAATGATTATTACGATTATTTCCAACTTCATTATTGTTACTATTACGACTATTATGATTATTATGGCTATTATGGCTATTATGGCTGTTATGGCTAGTATAATGTATATTATGATTATTTCCGAACTCATTATGGTTATTATTATGATTATTATGATTATTACGGATCTTGGTATAATTATCATGGATATTATGATCATCATTAAGATTATTATGGTTACTATGGTTATTGTGATTATTGCTATGCTTATTAACATTACAATTACGATTATTATGATTATTGTAGTTATTATGATGATCACTATGATTATTATGGCTGTTAGTATGATGATTATGATCAACATTCTGATTATTATGGCTATGATGGTTTTTATGGTTATTATTGCTATTATAATGATAAATATGACTATTTCCAAGTTTATTATGGTTATTATTATGACTATTATGATTATTATAGTTATTATGGTTATTATGATTATTATGGCTAGTATAATGCTTATTATGATTATTTCCAAGCTTATTATGGTTATTATTATAATTATTATGATTATTTTGGTTACTATGGCTAGTATAACGGTTATTATGATTATTTCAAAGCTTATTATGTTTATTATTATGGTTACTATGATTATTATGCATCTCGGTATAATTATGATGAATATCATGATCATCATTAAGATCATTATGGTTATTCCGATTATTATGACTATTATGATTATTCTAGTTATTATGATTATTATGGTTATTATGGCTAGTATAAAGGTTATTATGATTATTTCAAAGCTTATTATGTTTGTTATTATGATTACTCTGATAATTATATGTCTAGGTATAATTATGATGAATATTATGGTCATCATTAAGATCATTATGGTTATTACGATGATTATGGTTATTACGTTAATAATAATGATTATTAAGATTATTTCCATGACTATTCTGTGTATTATGATGATTACAATGATCATTATGGTTGTTAGTATGATCATTATGATCACCATTCAGATTATTATGGCTATTGTGATTTTTATGGCTATTATGGCTATTGTAATGATTATTACGATTATTTCCAAGTTCATTATGGTTATTATTACGACCATTATGATTATTATGGCTATTATGACTATTATGGTTGTTATGGCTAGTATAAAGTATATTATGATTATTTCCGAACCTATTATGGTTATTATTATGTTTAATATGATAATTACGGGTCTTGGTATAATTATCATGGATATTATGATCATCATTATGATTATTATGGTTACTCTGATTATTGTGATTGTTGCTAAGCTTATAAACATTACAATTACGATTATTATGATTATTGTAGTTATTATGATGATCACTATGATCATTATGGTTGTTAGTATGATTATTATGTTCACCATTCTGATTATTATGGCTATTGTGATTCTTATGGCTATTATGACTATTATAATGATTATTGCGATTATTTCCAAGTTCATTATTGTTATTATTACGACTATTACGATTATTATGGCTGTTATGACTATTATGATTGATATGGCTAGTACAATGTATATTATGATTATTTCCGAAACCAGTATGGTTATTATTATGATTATTATGATTATTACGGATCTTGGTATAATTATCATGGATATTATGATCATCATTAAGATTATTATGGTTACTATGATTATTGTGATTACTGCTATGCTTATTAACTTTACAATTACGATTATTATGATTATTGTAGTTATTATGATGATCACTATGATCATTATGGTTGTTAGTATGATTATTATGATCACCAATCTGATTATTATGGCTATTGTGATTTTTATGGCTATTATGACTATTATAATGATTATTACGATTATTTACAAGTTCATTATTGTTATAATTACGACTATTACGATTATTATGGCTATTATGACTATTATGATTGATATGGCTAGTATAATGCTTATTATGATTAATTCCAAGCCTATTATGGTTATTACTATAATTATTATGATTATTATGGTTATTATGATTATTATGGTTACTATGGCTTGTATAACGGTTATTATGATTACTCCAAAGCTTATTATGTTTATTATTATGGTTACTACGATTATTATGGATCTTGGTATATTTATGATGAATATCATGATCATCATTAAGATCATTATGGTTATTGCGATTATTATGACTATTATGATTATTCTATTTATTATGATAAATATGGTTATTATAGCTAGTATAAAGGTTATTATGATTATTTCAAAGCTTATTATGTTTATTATTATGATTACTGTGATTATTATATGTCTTAGTATAATTATGATGAATATTATGGTCATCATTAGGATCACTATGGTTATTACGATGATTATGGTTATTACGTTAATAATAATGATTATTAAGATTATTTCCATGACTATTATGTTTATTATGATGATTAGTATGATCATTATGGTTGTTAGTATGATTATTATGATCACCATTCAGATTATTATGGCTATTGTGATTTTTATGGCTATTATGGCTATTGTAATGATTATTACGATTATTTCCAAGTTCATTATGGTTATCATTACGACTATTATGATTATTATGGCTATTATGACTATTATGGTTGTTATGGCTGGTATAATGTATATCATGATTATTTCCGAACCCATTATGGTTATTATTATGATTATTATGATTATTACGGATCTTGATGTAATTATCATGAATATTATAATCATCATTAAGATTATTATGGTTACTCTGATTATTGTGATTATTGCTATGCTTGTTAACATTACAATTACGATTATTATGATTATTGCAGTTATTATGATGATCACTGTGATTATTATGGCTGTTAGTATGATTATTATGATCAACATTCAGATTATTATGGCTATTGTGATTTTTATGGCTATTATGACTATTATAATGATTATTACGATTATTTCCAAGTTCATTATTGTTATTATTACGACTATTATGATTATTATGGCTATTATGACTATTATGGTTGATATGGCTAGTATAATGTATATTATGATTATTTCCGAACCCAGTATGGTTATTATTATGATTATTATGATTATTACGGATCTTGGTATAATTATCATGGATATTATGATCATCATTAAGATTATTATGGTTACTATGATTATTGTGATTATTGCTATGCTTATTTACATTACAATTACGATTATTATGATTATTGTAGTTATTATGATGATCACTAAGATTATTATGGTTGTTAGTATGATTATGAGGATCAACAATCAGATTATTACGGCTATTATGATTTTTATGGTTATTATTGCTATTATAATGATATATATGATTATTTCCTAGTTTATTATGGTTATTATAATGACTAGTACGATTATTATAGTTATTATGATTATTATGGCTAGTATAATGCTTATTATGATTATTTCCAAGCTTATTATGGATATTACTATAATTATTATGAATATTATGGTTATTATGATTATTATGGTTACTGTATCAAGTATAACGGTTATTATGATTATTTCAAAGCTTATTATGTTTATTATTATGATTACTCTGATTATTATATGTCTAGGTGTAATTATGATGAATATTATGGTCATCATGGAGATCATTATGATTATTAAGATGATTATGGTTATTACGTCAATAATAATGATTATTAAGGTTATTTCCATGACTATTCTGTTTATTATGATGATTACTATGATCATTATGGTTGTTAGCATGATTATTATGATCACCATTCTGATTATTATGGCTACTGTGATTTTTATGGCTATTATGACTATTATAATGATTATTACGATTATTTCCAAGTTCATTATTGTTATTATTACGACTATTACGATTATTATGGCTGTTATGACTATTATGATTGATATGGCTAGTACAATGTATATTATGATTATTTCCGAAACCAGTATGGTTATTATTATGATTATTATGATTATTACGGATCTTGGTATAATTATCATGGATATTATGATCATCATTAAGATTATTATGGTTACTATGATTATTGTGATTACTGCTATGCTTATTAACTTTACAATTACGATTATTATGATTATTGTAGTTATTATGATGATCACTATGATCATTATGGTTGTTAGTATGATTATTATGATCACCAATCTGATTATTATGGCTATTGTGATTTTTATGGCTATTATGACTATTATAATGATTATTACGATTATTTACAAGTTCATTATTGTTATAATTACGACTATTACGATTATTATGGCTATTATGACTATTATGATTGATATGGCTAGTATAATGCTTATTATGATTAATTCCAAGCCTATTATGGTTATTACTATAATTATTATGATTATTATGGTTATTATGATTATTATGGTTACTATGGCTTGTATAACGGTTATTATGATTACTCCAAAGCTTATTATGTTTATTATTATGGTTACTACGATTATTATGGATCTTGGTATATTTATGATGAATATCATGATCATCATTAAGATCATTATGGTTATTGCGATTATTATGACTATTATGATTATTCTATTTATTATGATAAATATGGTTATTATAGCTAGTATAAAGGTTATTATGATTATTTCAAAGCTTATTATGTTTATTATTATGATTACTGTGATTATTATATGTCTTAGTATAATTATGATGAATATTATGGTCATCATTAGGATCACTATGGTTATTACGATGATTATGGTTATTACGTTAATAATAATGATTATTAAGATTATTTCCATGACTATTATGTTTATTATGATGATTAGTATGATCATTATGGTTGTTAGTATGATTATTATGATCACCATTCAGATTATTATGGCTATTGTGATTTTTATGGCTATTATGGCTATTGTAATGATTATTACGATTATTTCCAAGTTCATTATGGTTATCATTACGACTATTATGATTATTATGGCTATTATGACTATTATGGTTGTTATGGCTGGTATAATGTATATCATGATTATTTCCGAACCCATTATGGTTATTATTATGATTATTATGATTATTACGGATCTTGATGTAATTATCATGAATATTATAATCATCATTAAGATTATTATGGTTACTCTGATTATTGTGATTATTGCTATGCTTGTTAACATTACAATTACGATTATTATGATTATTGCAGTTATTATGATGATCACTGTGATTATTATGGCTGTTAGTATGATTATTATGATCAACATTCAGATTATTATGGCTATTGTGATTTTTATGGCTATTATGACTATTATAATGATTATTACGATTATTTCCAAGTTCATTATTGTTATTATTACGACTATTATGATTATTATGGCTATTATGACTATTATGGTTGATATGGCTAGTATAATGTATATTATGATTATTTCCGAACCCAGTATGGTTATTATTATGATTATTATGATTATTACGGATCTTGGTATAATTATCATGGATATTATGATCATCATTAAGATTATTATGGTTACTATGATTATTGTGATTATTGCTATGCTTATTTACATTACAATTACGATTATTATGATTATTGTAGTTATTATGATGATCACTATGATTATTATGGTTGTTAGTATGATTATGAGGATCAACAATCAGATTATTACGGCTATTATGATTTTTATGGTTATTATTGCTATTATAATGATATATATGATTATTTCCTAGTTTATTATGGTTATTATTATGACTAGTACGATTATTATAGTTATTATGATTATTATGGCTAGTATAATGCTTATTATGATTATTTCCAAGCTTATTATGGATATTACTATAATTATTATGAATATTATGGTTATTATGATTATTATGGTTACTGTATCAAGTATAACGGTTATTATGATTATTTCAAAGCTTATTATGTTTATTATTATGATTACTCTGATTATTATATGTCTAGGTGTAATTATGATGAATATTATGGTCATCATGGAGATCATTATGATTATTAAGATGATTATGGTTATTACGTCAATAATAATGATTATTAAGGTTATTTCCATGACTATTCTGTTTATTATGATGATTACTATGATCATTATGGTTGTTAGCATGATTATTATGATCACCATTCTGATTATTATGGCTACTGTGATTTTTATGGCTATTATGACTATTATAATGATTATTACGATTATTTCCAACTTCATTATTGTTACTACTACGACTATTATGATTATTATGGCTATTATGGCTATTATGGCTGTTATGGCTAGTATAATGTATATTATGATTATTTCCGAACTCATTTTGGTTATTATTATGATTATTATGATTATTACGGATCTTGGTATAATTATCATGGATATTATGATCATCATTAAGATTATTATGGTTACTATGGTTATTGTGATTATTGCTATGCTTATTAACATTACAATTACGATTATTATGATTATTGTAGTTATTATGATGATCACTATGATTATTATGGCTGTTAGTATGATGATTATGATCAACATTCTGATTATTATGGCTATGATGGTTTTTATGGTTATTATTGCTATTATAATGATAAATATGACTATTTCCAAGTTTATTATGGTTATTACTATGACTATTATGATTATTATAGTTATTATGATTATTATGATTATTATGGCTAGTATAATGCTTATTATGATTATTTCCAAGCTTATTATGGTTATTATTATAATTATTATGATTATTTTGGTTACTATGGCTAGTATAACGGTTATTATGATTATTTCAAAGCTTATTCTGTTTATTATTATGGTTACTATGATTATTATGCATCTCGGTATAATTATGATGAATATCATGATCATCATTAAGATCATTATGGTTATTCCGATTATTATGACTATTATGATTATTCTAGTTATTATGATTATTATGGTTATTATGGCTAGTATAAAGGTTATTATGATTATTTCAAAGCTTATTATGTTTGTTATTATGATTACTCTGATAATTATATGTCTAGGTATAATTATGATGAATATTATGGTCATCATTAAGATCATTATGCTTATTACGATGATTATGGTCATTACGTTAATAATAATGGTTATTAAGATTATTTCCATGACTATTCAGTTTATTATGATGATTACTATGATCATTATGGTTGTTAGTTTTATTATTATGATCACCATTCTGATTATTATGGCTATTGTGATTTTTATGGCTATTATGACTAATGTAATTATTATTAAGATTATTTCCAAGTTCATTATTGTTATTATTACGACTATTCTGATTATTATGGCTATTATGACTATTATGGTTGATATGGCTAGTATAATGTATACTATGATTATTTCTGAACCCATTATGGTTATTATTATGATTATTATGATTATTACGGATCTTGGTATAATTATCATGAATATTATGATCATCATTAAGATTATTATGGTTACAATGGTTATTGTGATTATTGCTATGCTTATTAACATTACAATTACGATTATTATGATTATTGTAGTTATTATGATGATCACTATGATTATTATGGCTGTTAGTATGATGATTATGATCAACATTCTGATTATTATGGCTATTATGATTTTTATGGTTATTATTGCTATTATAATGATAAATATGGTTATTTGCAAGTTTATTATGGTTATTATTATGACTCTTATGATTATTATAGTTATTATGATTATTACGATTATTATGGCTAGTATAATGCTTATTATGATTACTTCCAAGCTTATTATGGTTATTATTATAATTATTATGATTATTATGGTTATTATGATTATTATGGCTACTATGGCTAGTAAAACGGTTATTATGATTATTTCAAAGCTTATTATGTTTATTATTATGATTACTCTGATTATTATATGTCTAGGTATAATTATGACGAATATTATGGTCATCATTAAGATCATTATGGTTATTACGATGATTATGGTTATTACGTTAATAATAATGGTTATTAAGATTATTTCCATGACTATTCTGTTTATTATGATGATTACTATGATCATTATGGTTGTTAGTATTATTATTATGATCACCATTCTGATTATTATGGCTATTGTGATTTTTATGGCTGTTATGACTATTGTAATGATTATTACGATTATTTCCAAGTTCATTATTGTTATTATTACGACTATTATGATTATTATGGCTATTATGACTATTATGGTTGTTATGGCTAGTATAATGTATATTATGATTATTTCCGAAACCAGTATGGTTATTATTATGATTATTATGATTATTACGGATCTTGGTATAATTATCATGGATATTATGATCATCATTTAGATTATTATGGTTACTATGATTATTGTGATTATTGCTATGCTTATTAACATTACAATTGCGATCATTATGATTATTGCAGTTATTATGATGATCACTATGATTATTATGGTTGTTAGTATGATTATTATGATCACCATTCTGATTCTTATGGCTATTGTGATTTTTATGGCTATTATGACTATTATAATGATTATTACGATTATTTCCAAGTTCATTATTGTTATTATTACGACTATTATGGTTATTATGGCTATTATGACAATTATGGTTGATATGGCTAGTATAATGTATATTATGATTATTTCCGAACCCAGTATGGTTATTATTATGATTATTATGATTATTACGGATCTTGGTATAATTATCATCGATATTGTGATCATCATTAAGATTATTATGGTTACTATGATTCTTGTGATTATTACTATGCTTATTAACATTACAATTACGATTATTATGATTATTGTAGTTATTATGATGATCACTATGATTACTATGGTTGTTAGTATGATTATGAGGATCAACATTCAGATTATTATGGCTATTATGGTTTTTATGGTTATTATTGCTATTATAATGATAAATATGATTATTTCCAAGTTTATTATGGTTATTATTATGACTAGTATGATTATTATAATTATTATGATTATTATGGCTAGCATAATGCTTATTATGATTATTTCCAAGCTTATTATGGTTATTACTATAATTATTATGAATATTATTGTTATTATGATTATTATGGTTACTGTGGGTAGTATAACGGTTATTATGATTATTTCAAAGCTTATTATGTTTATTATTATGGTTACTATGCTTATTATGGAACTTGGTACAATTATGATGTATATCATGATCATCATTAAGATCATTATGGTTATTGCGATTATTATGACTATTATGATTATTCTAGTTATTATGATTATTATGGTTATTATGGCTAGTATAATGCTTATTATGATTACTTCCAAGCTTATTATGGTTATTATTATAATTATTATGATTATTATTGTTATTATGATTATTATGGTTACTGTGGCTAGTATAACGGTTATTATGATTATTTCAAAGCTTATTATGTTTATTATTATGTTTACTATGCTTATTATGGAACTTGGTACAATTATGATGTGTATCATGATCATCATTAAGATCATTATGGTTATTGCGATTATTATGACTATTATGATTATTCTAGTTATTATGATTATTATGGTTATTATGGCTAGTATAATGCTTATTATGATTACTTCCAAGCTTATTATGGTTATTATTATAATTATTATGATTATTATGGTTATTATGATTATTATGGCTACTATGGCTAGTATAACGGTTATTATGATTATTTCAAAGCTTATTATGTTTATTATTATGATTACTCTGATTATTATATGTCTAGGTATAATTATGATGAATATTATGGTCATCATTAAGATCATTATGGTTATTACGATGATTATGGTTATTACGTTAATAATAATGGTTATTAAGATTATTTCCATGACTATTCTGTTTATTATGATGATTACTATGACCATTATGGTTGTTAGTATTATTATTATGATCACCATTCTGATTATTATGGCTATTGTGATTTTTATGGCTGTTATGACTATTGCAATGATTATTACGATTATTTCCAAGTTCATTATTGTTACTACTACGACTATTATGATTATTATGGCTATTATGGCTATTATGGCTGTTATGGCTAGTATAATGTATATTATGATTATTTCCGAACTCATTTTGGTTATTATTATGATTATTATGATTATTACGGATCTTGGTATAATTATCATGGATATTATGATCATCATTAAGATTATTATGGTTACTATGGTTATTGTGATTATTGCTATGCTTATTAACATTACAATTACGATTATTATGATTATTGTAGTTATTATGATGATCACTATGATTATTATGGCTGTTAGTATGATGATTATGATCAACATTCTGATTATTATGGCTATGATGGTTTTTATGGTTATTATTGCTATTATAATGATAAATATGACTATTTCCAAGTTTATTATGGTTATTACTATGACTATTATGATTATTATAGTTATTATGATTATTATGATTATTATGGCTAGTATAATGCTTATTATGATTATTTCCAAGCTTATTATGGTTATAATTATAATTATTATGATTATTTTGGTTACTATGGCTAGTATAACGGTTATTATGATTATTTCAAAGCTTATTCTGTTTATTATTATGGTTACTATGATTATTATGCATCTCGGTATAATTATGATGAATATCATGATCATCATTAAGATCATTATGGTTATTCCGATTATTATGACTATTATGATTATTCTAGTTATTATGATTATTATGGTTATTATGGCTAGTATAAAGGTTATTATGATTATTTCAAAGCTTATTATGTTTGTTATTATGATTACTCTGATAATTATATGTCTAGGTATAATTATGATGAATATTATGGTCATCATTAAGATCATTATGCTTATTACGATGATTATGGTCATTACGTTAATAATAATGGTTATTAAGATTATTTCCATGACTATTCAGTTTATTATGATGATTACTATGATCATTATGGTTGTTAGTTTTATTATTATGATCACCATTCTGATTATTATGGCTATTGTGATTTTTATGGCTATTATGACTAATGTAATTATTATTAAGATTATTTCCAAGTTCATTATTGTTATTATTACGACTATTCTGATTATTATGGCTATTATGACTATTATGGTTGATATGGCTAGTATAATGTATACTATGATTATTTCTGAACCCATTATGGTTATTATTATGATTATTATGATTATTACGGATCTTGGTATAATTATCATGAATATTATGATCATCATTAAGATTATTATGGTTACAATGGTTATTGTGATTATTGCTATGCTTATTAACATTACAATTACGATTATTATGATTATTGTAGTTATTATGATGATCACTATGATTATTATGGCTGTTAGTATGATGATTATGATCAACATTCTGATTATTATGGCTATTATGATTTTTATGGTTATTATTGCTATTATAATGATAAATATGGTTATTTGCAAGTTTATTATGGTTATTATTATGACTCTTATGATTATTATAGTTATTATGATTATTACGATTATTATGGCTAGTATAATGCTTATTATGATTACTTCCAAGCTTATTATGGTTATTATTATAATTATTATGATTATTATGGTTATTATGATTATTATGGCTACTATGGCTAGTAAAACGGTTATTATGATTATTTCAAAGCTTATTATGTTTATTATTATGATTACTCTGATTATTATATGTCTAGGTATAATTATGACGAATATTATGGTCATCATTAAGATCATTATGGTTATTACGATGATTATGGTTATTACGTTAATAATAATGGTTATTAAGATTATTTCCATGACTATTCTGTTTATTATGATGATTACTATGATCATTATGGTTGTTAGTATTATTATTATGATCACCATTCTGATTATTATGGCTATTGTGATTTTTATGGCTGTTATGACTATTGTAATGATTATTACGATTATTTCCAAGTTCATTATTGTTATTATTACGACTATTATGATTATTATGGCTATTATGACTATTATGGTTGTTATGGCTAGTATAATGTATATTATGATTATTTCCGAAACCAGTATGGTTATTATTATGATTATTATGATTATTACGGATCTTGGTATAATTATCATGGATATTATGATCATCATTTAGATTATTATGGTTACTATGATTATTGTGATTATTGCTATGCTTATTAACATTACAATTGCGATCATTATGATTATTGCAGTTATTATGATGATCACTATGATTATTATGGTTGTTAGTATGATTATTATGATCACCATTCTGATTCTTATGGCTATTGTGATTTTTATGGCTATTATGACTATTATAATGATTATTACGATTATTTCCAAGTTCATTATTGTTATTATTACGACTATTATGGTTATTATGGCTATTATGACAATTATGGTTGATATGGCTAGTATAATGTATATTATGATTATTTCCGAACCCAGTATGGTTATTATTATGATTATTATGATTATTACGGATCTTGGTATAATTATCATCGATATTGTGATCATCATTAAGATTATTATGGTTACTATGATTCTTGTGATTATTACTATGCTTATTAACATTACAATTACGATTATTATGATTATTGTAGTTATTATGATGATCACTATGATTACTATGGTTGTTAGTATGATTATGAGGATCAACATTCAGATTATTATGGCTATTATGGTTTTTATGGTTATTATTGCTATTATAATGATAAATATGATTATTTCCAAGTTTATTATGGTTATTATTATGACTAGTATGATTATTATAATTATTATGATTATTATGGCTAGCATAATGCTTATTATGATTATTTCCAAGCTTATTATGGTTATTACTATAATTATTATGAATATTATTGTTATTATGATTATTATGGTTACTGTGGGTAGTATAACGGTTATTATGATTATTTCAAAGCTTATTATGTTTATTATTATGGTTACTATGCTTATTATGGAACTTGGTACAATTATGATGTATATCATGATCATCATTAAGATCATTATGGTTATTGCGATTATTATGACTATTATGATTATTCTAGTTATTATGATTATTATGGTTATTATGGCTAGTATAATGCTTATTATGATTACTTCCAAGCTTATTATGGTTATTATTATAATTATTATGATTATTATTGTTATTATGATTATTATGGTTACTGTGGCTAGTATAACGGTTATTATGATTATTTCAAAGCTTATTATGTTTATTATTATGTTTACTATGCTTATTATGGAACTTGGTACAATTATGATGTGTATCATGATCATCATTAAGATCATTATGGTTATTGCGATTATTATGACTATTATGATTATTCTAGTTATTATGATTATTATGGTTATTATGGCTAGTATAATGCTTATTATGATTACTTCCAAGCTTATTATGGTTATTATTATAATTATTATGATTATTATGGTTATTATGATTATTATGGCTACTATGGCTAGTATAACGGTTATTATGATTATTTCAAAGCTTATTATGTTTATTATTATGATTACTCTGATTATTATATGTCTAGGTATAATTATGATGAATATTATGGTCATCATTAAGATCATTATGGTTATTACGATGATTATGGTTATTACGTTAATAATAATGGTTATTAAGATTATTTCCATGACTATTCTGTTTATTATGATGATTACTATGACCATTATGGTTGTTAGTATTATTATTATGATCACCATTCTGATTATTATGGCTATTGTGATTTTTATGGCTGTTATGACTATTGCAATGATTATTACGATTATTTCCAAGTTCATTATTGTTATTATTACG
The DNA here is from genome assembly GCF_051401765.1 of Calliopsis andreniformis. Classification (NCBI taxonomy): domain Eukaryota; kingdom Metazoa; phylum Arthropoda; class Insecta; order Hymenoptera; family Andrenidae; genus Calliopsis; species Calliopsis andreniformis. The sequence goes on along the minus strand of NW_027480609.1, from coordinate 393,145 downwards.
ACTATTATGATTATTATGGCTATTATGACTATTATGGTTGTTATGGCTAGTATAATGTATACTATGATTATTTCCGAAACCAGTATGGTTATTATTATGATTATTATGATTATTACGGATCTTGGTATAATTATCATGGATATTATGATCATCATTTAGATTATTATGGTTACTATGATTATTGTGATTATTGCTATGCTTATTAGCATTACAATTGCGATCATTATGATTATTGCAGTTATTATGATGATCACTATGATTATTATGGTTGTTAGTATGATTATTATGATCAACATTCTGACTATTATTGCTATTGTGATTTCTATGGCTATTATGACTATTATAATTATTATTACGATTATTTCCGAGTTCATTATTGTTATTATTACGACTATTATGATTATTATGGCTATTATGACTATTATGGTTGTTATGGCTAGTATAATGTATATTATGATTATTTCCTTACCCAGTATGGTTATTATTATGATTATTATGATTATTACGGATCTTGGTATAATTATCAGGGATATTATGATCATCATTAAGATTATTATGGTTACAATGGTTATTGTGATTATTGCTATGCTTATTAACATTACAATTACGATTATTATGATTATTGTAGTTATTATGATGATCACTATGATTATTATTGCTGTTAGTATGATGATTATGATCAACATTCTGATTATTATGTCTATTATGATTTTTATGGTTATTATTGCTATTATAATGATAAATATGATTATTTGCAAGTTCATTATGGTTATTATTACGACTATTATGATTATTATGGCTATTATGACTATTATGGTTGATATGGCTAGTATAATGTATATTATGATTATTTCCGAACCCAGTATGGTTATTATTATGATTATTATGATTATTACGGATCTTGGTAGAATTATCATGGATATTATGATCAGAATTAAGATTATTATGGTTACTATGATTATTGTGATTATTGCTATGCTTATTAACATTACAATTACGATTATTATGATTATTGTAGTTATTATGATGATCACTATGATTATTATTGCTGTTAGTATGATGATTATGATCAACATTCTGATTATTATGGCTAATATGATTTTTATGGTTATTATTGCTATTATAATGATAAATATGATTATTTGCATGTTTATTATGGTTATTATTATGACTATTATGATTATTATAGTTATTATGATTATTATGATTATTATGGCTAGTATAATGCTTATTATGATTACTTCCAAGCTTATTATGGTTATTATTATAATTATTATGATTATTATGGTTATTATGATTATTATGGTTACTATGGCTAGTATAACGGTTATTATGATTATTTCAAAGCTTATTATGCTTATTATTATGATTACTCTGATTATTATATGTCTAGGTATAATTATGATGAATATTATGGTCATCATTAAGATCATTATGGTTATTACGTTAATAATATTGATTATTAAGATTATTTCCATGACTATTTTGTTTATTATGATGATTACTATGATCATTATGGTTGTTAGTATGATTATCAGGATCAACATTCAGATTATTATGGCTATTATGATCTTTATGGTTATTATTGCTATTATAATGATAAATATGATTATTATAGCTAGTATAAAGGTTATTATGATTATTTCAAAGCTTATTATGTTTATTATTATGATTACTGTGATTATTATATGTCTTAGTATAATTATGATGAATATTATGGTCATCATTAGGATCACTATGGTTATTACGATGATTATGGTTATTACGTTAATAATAATGATTATTAAGATTATTTCCATGACTATTATGTTTATTATGATGATTACTATGATCATTATGGTTGTTAGTATGATTATTATGATCACCATTCAGATTATTATGGCTATTGTGATTTTTATGGCTATTATGGCTATTGTAATGATTATTACGATTATTTCCAAGTTCATTATGGTTATTATTACGACTATTATGATTATTATGGCTATTATGACTATTATGGTTGTTATGGCTGGTATAATGCATATTATGATTATTTCCGAACCCATTATGGTTATTATTATGATTATTATGATTATTACGGATCTTGATGTAATTATCATGAATATTATAATCATCATTAAGATTATTATGGTTACTCTGATTATTGTGATTATTGCTATGCTTGTTAACATTACAATTACGATTATTATGATTATTGCAGTTATTATGATGATCACTGTGATTATTATGGCTGTTAGTATGATTATTATGATCAACATTCAGATTATTATGGCTATTGTGATTTTTATGGCTATTATGACTATTATAATGATTATTACGATTATTTCCAAGTTCATTATTGTTATTATTACGACTATTATGATTATTATGGCTATTATGACTATTATGGTTGATATGGCTAGTATAATGTATATTATGATTATTTCCGAACCCAGTATGGTTATTATTATGATTATTATGATTATTACGGATCTTGGTATAATTATCATGGATATTATGATCATCATTAAGATTATTATGGTTACTATGATTATTGTGATTATTGCTATGCTTATTTACATTACAATTACGATTATTATGATTATTGTAGTTATTATGATGATCACTATGATTATTATGGTTGTTAGTATGATTATGAGGATCAACAATCAGATTATTATGGCTATTATGATTTTTATGGTTATTATTGCTATTATAATGATATATATGATTATTTCCTAGTTTATTATGGTTATTATTATGACTAGTACGATTATTATAGTTATTATGATTATTATGGCTAGTATAATGCTTATTATGATTATTTCCAAGCTTATTATGGATATTACTATAATTATTATGAATATTATGGTTATTATGATTATTATGGTTACTGTATCTAGTATAACGGTTATTATGATTATTTCAAAGCTTATTATGTTTATTATTATGGTTACTATGCTTATTATGGAACTTGGTATAATTATGATGTATATCATGATCATCATTAAGATCATTATGGTTATTGCGCTTATTATGACTATTATGATTATTCTAGTTATTATGATTATTATGGTTATTATGGCTAGTATAAAGGTTATTATGATTATTTCAAAGCTTATTATGTTTATTATTATGATTACTCTGATTATTATATGTCTAGGTGTAATTATGATGAATATTATGGTCATCATGGAGAACATTATGATTATTAAGATGATTATGGTTATTACGTTAATAATAATGATTATTAAGGTTATTTCCATGACTATTCTGTTTATTATGATGATTACTATGATCATTATGGTTGTTAGCATGATTATTATGATCACCATTCTGATTATTATGGCTACTGTGATTTTTATGGCTATTATGACTATTATAATGATTATTACGATTATTTCCAACTTCATTATTGTTACTATTACGACTATTATGATTATTATGGCTATTATGGCTATTATGGCTGTTATGGCTAGTATAATGTATATTATGATTATTTCCGAACTCATTATGGTTATTATTATGATTATTATGATTATTACGGATCTTGGTATAATTATCATGGATATTATGATCATCATTAAGATTATTATGGTTACTATGGTTATTGTGATTATTGCTATGCTTATTAACATTACAATTACGATTATTATGATTATTGTAGTTATTATGATGATCACTATGATTATTATGGCTGTTAGTATGATGATTATGATCAACATTCTGATTATTATGGCTATGATGGTTTTTATGGTTATTATTGCTATTATAATGATAAATATGATTATTTCCAAGTTTATTATGGTTATTATTATGACTATTATGATTATTATAGTTATTATGATTATTATGATTATTATGGCTAGTATAATGCTTATTATGATTATTTCCAAGCTTATTATGGTTATTATTATAATTATTATGATTATTTTGGTTACTATGGCTAGTATAACGGTTATTATGATTATTTCAAAGCTTATTATGTTTATTATTATGGTTACTATGATTATTATGCATCTCGGTATAATTATGATGAATATCATGATCATCATTAAGATCATTATGGTTATTCCGATTATTATGACTATTATGATTATTCTAGTTATTATGATTATTATGGTTATTATGGCTAGTATAAAGGTTATTATGATTATTTCAAAGCTTATTATGTTTGTTATTATGATTACTCTGATAATTATATGTCTAGGTATAATTATGATGAATATTATGGTCATCATTAAGATCATTATGCTTATTACGATGATTATGGTCATTACGTTAATAATAATGGTTATTAAGATTATTTCCATGACTATTCAGTTTATTATGATGATTACTATGATCATTATGGTTGTTAGTTTTATTATTATGATCACCATTCTGATTATTATGGCTATTGTGATTTTTATGGCTATTATGACTAATGTAATTATTATTAAGATTATTTCCAAGTTCATTATTGTTATTATTACGACTATTCTGATTATTATGGCTATTATGACTATTATGGTTGATATGGCTAGTATAATGTATACTATGATTATTTCCGAACCCATTATGGTTATTATTATGATTATTATGATTATTACGGATCTTGGTATAATTATCATGAATATTATGGTCATCATTAAGATTATTATGGTTACTATGATTATTGTGAATATTGCTATGCTTATTAACATTACAATTACGATTATTATGATTATTGTAGTTATTATGATGATCACTATGATTATTATAGTTGTTAGTATGATTATCAGGATCAATATTCAGATTATTATGGCCTTTATGATCTTTATGGTTATTACTGCTATTATAATGATAAATATGATTATTTCCAAGTATATTATGGGTATTATTATGACTGGTATTATTATTATAGTTATTATGATTATTATGGCTAGTATGATGCTTATTCTGATTATTTCCAAGCTTATTATGGTTATTATTATAATTATTATGATTATTATGGGTATTATGATTAGTATGGTTACTATGGCTAGTATAACGGTTATTATGATTACTTCAAAGCTTATTATGATTATTATTATGATTACTCTGATTATTATATGTCTAGGTATAATTATGATGAATATAATGGTCATCATTGAGATCATTATGGTTATTACGATGATTATGGTTATTACGTTAATAATAATGGTTATTAAGATTATTTCCATGACTATTCTGTTTATTATGATGATTACTATGATCATTATGGTGGTTAGTATTATTATTATGATCACCATTCTGATTATTATGCCTATTGTGATTTTTATGGCTATTATGACTAATGTAATTATTATTACGATTATTTCCAAGTTCATTATTGTTATTATTACGACTATTATGGTTATTATGGCTATTATGACAATTATGGTTGATATGGCTAGTATAATGTATATTATGATTATTTCCGAACCCAGTATGGTTATTATTATGATTATTATGATTATTATGATTATTACGGATCTTGGTATAATTATCATCGATATTGTGATCATCATTAAGATTATTATGGTTACTGTGATTATTGTGATTATTACTATGCTTATTAACATTACAATTACGATTATTATGATTATTGTAGTTATTATGATGATCACTATGATTACTATGGTTGTTAGTATGATTATGAGGATCAACATTCAGATTATTATGGCTATTATGATTTTTATGGTTATTATTGCTATTAAAATGATAAATATGATTATTTCCAAGTTTATTATGGTTATTATTATGACTAGTATGATTATTATAATTATTATGATTATTATGGCTAGCATAATGCTTATTATGATTATTTCCAAGCTTATTATGGTTATTACTATAATTATTATGAATATTATTGTTATTATGATTATTATGGTTACTGTGGCTAGTATAACGGTTATTATGATTATTTCAAAGCTTATTATGTTTATTATTATGGTTACTATGCTTATTATGGAACTTGGTACAATTATGATGTATATCATGATCATCATTAAGATCATTATGGTTATTGCGATTATTATGACTATTATGATTATTATGGTTATTATGGCTAGTATAATGCTTATTATGATTACTTCCAAGCTTATTATGGTTATTATTATAATTATTATGATTATTATTGTTATTATGATTATTATGGTTACTGTGGCTAGTATAACGGTTATTATGATTATTTCAAAGCTTATTATGTCTATTATTATGGTTACTATGCTTATTATGGAACTTGGTACAATTATGATGTATATCATGATCATCATTAAGATCATTATGGTTATTGCGATTATTATGACTATTATGATTATTCTAGTTATTATGATTATTATGGTTATTATGGCTAGTATAATGCTTATTATGATTACTTCCAAGCTTATTATGGTTATTATTATAATTATTATGATTATTCTAGTTATTATGATTATTATGGTTATTATGGCTAGTATAAAGGTTATTATGATTATTTCAAAGCTTATTATGTTTATTATTATGATTACTCTGATTATTATATGTCTTAGTATAATTATGATAAATATTATGGTCATCATTAAGATCTTTATGGTTATTACGATGATTATGGTTATTACGTTAATAATAATGATTATTAAGATTATTTCCATAACGATTCTGTTTATTATGATGATTACTATGATCATTATGGTTGTTAGTATGATTATTATGATCACCATTCAGATTATTATGGCTATTGCGATTTTTATGGCTATTATGGTTATTGTAATGATTATTACGATTATTTCCAAGTTCATTATGGTTATTATTACGACTATTATGATTATTATGGCTATTATGACTATTATGGTTGTTATGGCTAGTATAATGTATATTATGATTATTTCCGAACCCATTATGGTTATTATTATGATTATTATGTTTATTACGGACCTTGATGTAATTATCATGAATATTATGATCATCATTAAGATTATTACAGTTACTGTGGTTATTGTGATTATTGCTAAGCTTACTAACATTACAATTACGATTATTATGATTATTGTAGTTATTATGATGATCACTATGATCATAATGGTTGTTAGTATGATTATTATGATCACCATTCTGATTATTATGGCTATTGTGATTTTTATGGCTATTATGACTATTATAATTATTATTACGATTATTTCCGAGTTCATTATTGTTATTATTACGACTATTATGATTATTATGTCTATTATGACTATTATGGTTGATATGGCTAGTATAATGTATACTATGATTATTTCCGAACCCATTATGGTTATTATTATGATTATTATGATTATTACGGATCTTGGTATAATTATCATGGATATTATGATCATCATTAAGATTATTATGGTTACTATGATTTTTGTGATTATTGCTATGCTTATTAAAATTACAATTACGATTATTATGATTATTATAGTTATTATGATGATCACTATGATTATTATAGTTGTTAGTATGATTATCAGGATCAACATTCAGATTATTATGGCTATTATGATCTTTATGGTTATTATTGCTATTATAATGATAAATATGATTATTTCCAAGTTTATTATGGGTATTATTATGACTAGTATGATTATTATAGTTATTATGATTATTATGGGTAGTATAATGCTTATTCTGATTATTTCCAAGCTTATTATGGTTATTACTATAATTATTATGATTATTATGGTTATTATGATTAGTATGGTTACTATGGCTAGTATAACGGTTATTATGATTATTTCAAAGCTTATTATGTTTATTATTATGATTACTCTGCTTATTATATGTCTAGGTATAATTATGACGAATATTATGGTCATCATTAAGATCATTATGGTTATTACGATGATTATGGTTATTACGTTAATAATAATGGTTATTAAGATTATTTCCATGGCTATTCTGTTTATTATGATGATTACTATGATCATTATGGTTGTTAGTATTATTATTATGATCACCTTTCTGATTATTATGCCTATTGTGATTTTTATGGCTATTATGACTATTGTAATGATTATTGCGATTATTTCCAAGTTCATTATTGTTATTATTACGACTATTATGATTATTATGGCTATTATGACTATTATGGTTGTTATGGCTAGTATAATGTATATTATGATTATTTCCGAACCCATTATGGTTATTATTATGATTATTATGTTTATTACGGACCTTGATGTAATTATCATGAATATTATGATCATCATTAAGATTATTACAGTTACTGTGGTTATTGTGATTAATGCTAAGCTTACTAACATTACAATTACGATTATTATGATTATTGTAGTTATTATGATGATCACTATGATCATAATGGTTGTTAGTATGATTATTATGATCACCATTCTGATTATTATGGCTATTGTGATTTTTATGGCTATTATGACTATTATAATTATTATTACGATTATTTCCGAGTTCATTATTGTTATTATTACGACTATTATGATTATTATGTCTATTATGACTATTATGGTTGATATGGCTAGTATAATGTATACTATGATTATTTCCGAACCCATTATGGTTATTATTATGATTATTATGATTATTACGGATCTTGGTATAATTATCATGGATATTATGATCATCATTAAGATTATTATGGTTACTATGATTTTTGTGATTATTGCTATGCTTATTAAAATTACAATTACGATTATTATGATTATTATAGTTATTATGATGATCACTATGATTATTATAGTTGTTAGTATGATTATCAGGATCAACATTCAGATTATTATGGCTATTATGATCTTTATGGTTATTATTGCTATTATAATGATAAATATGATTATTTCCAAGTTTATTATGGGTATTATTATGACTAGTATGATTATTATAGTTATTATGATTATTATGGGTAGTATAATGCTTATTCTGATTATTTCCAAGCTTATTATGGTTATTACTATAATTATTATGATTATTATGGTTATTATGATTAGTATGGTTACTATGGCTAGTATAACGGTTATTATGATTACTTGAAAGCTTATTATGTTTATTATTATGATTACTCTGATTATTCTATGTCTAGGTATAAATATGATAAATATTATGGTCATCATTGAGATCATTATTGTTATTACGATGATTATGGTTATTACGTTAATAATAATAGTTATTAAGATTATTTCCATGACTATTCTGTTTATTATGATGATTACTATGATCATTATGGTTGTTAGTATTATTATTATGATCACCATTCTGATTATTATGCCTATTGTGATTTTTATGGCTATTATGACTAATGTAATTATTATTACGATTATGTCCAAGTTCATTATTGTTATTATTACGACTATTATGATTATTATGGCTATTATGACTATTATGGTTGTTATGGCTAGTATAATGTATATTATGATTATTTCCTTACCCAGTATGGTTATTATTATGATTATTATGATTATTACGGATCTTGGTATAATTATCAGGGATATTATGATCATCATTAAGATTATTATGGTTACAATGGTTATTGTGATTATTGCTATGCTTATTAACATTACAATTACGATTATTATGATTATTGTAGTTATTATGATGATCACTATGATTATTATTGCTGTTAGTATGATGATTATGATCAACATTCTGATTATTATGTCTATTATGATTTTTATGGTTATTATTGCTATTATAATGATAAATATGATTATTTCCAAGTTTATTACTGTTATTATTATGACTATTATGATTATTTTAGTTGTTATGATTATTATGATTATTATAGCTAGTATAATGCTTATTCTGATTATTTCCAGGCTTATTATGGTTATTACTATAATTATTATGAATATTATTGTTATTATGATTATTATGGTTACTGTGGCTAGTATAACGGTTATTATGATTATTTCAAAGCTTATTATGTTTATTATTATGGTTACTATGCTTATTATGGAACTTGGTACAATTATGATGTATATCATGATCATCATTAAGATCACTATGGTTATTGCGATTATTATGACTATTATGATTATTCTAGTTATTATGATTATTATGGTTATTATGGCTAGTATAAAGGTTATTATGATTATTTCAAAGCTTATTATGTTTATTATTATGATTACTCTGATTATTATATGTCTAGGTATAATTATGATGAATATTATGGTCATCATTGAGATCATTATGATTATTAAGATGATTATGGTTATTACGTTAATAATAATAATTATTAATGTTATTTCCATGACTATTCTGTTTACTATGATGATTACTATGATCATTATGGTTGTTAGCATGATTATTATGATCACCATTCAGATTATTATGGCTATTGTGATTTTTATGGCTATTATGGCTATTGTAATGATTATTACGATTATTTCCAAGTTCATTATGGTTATTATTACGACTATTGTGATTATTATGGCTATTATGACTATTATGGTTGTTATGGCTAGTATAATGTATATTATGATTATTTCCGAACCCATTATGGTTATTATTATGATTATTATGATTATTACGGACCTTGATGTAATTATCATGAATATTATGATCATCATTAAGATTATTACGGTTACTATGGTTATTGTGATTATTGCTAAGCTTACTAACATTACAATTACGATTATTATGATTATTGTAGTTATTATGATGATCACTATGATCATAATGGTTGTTAGTATGATTATTATGATCACCATTCTGATTATTATGGCTATTGTGATTTTTATGGCTATTATGACTATTATAATTATTATTACGATTATTTCCGAGTTCATTATTGTTATTATTACGACTATTATGATTATTATGTCTATTATGACTATTATGGTTGATATGGCTAGTATAATGTATACTATGATTATTTCCGAACCCATTATGGTTATTATTATGATTATTATGATTATTACGGATCTTGGTATAATTATCATGGATATTATGATCATCATTAAGATTATTATGGTTACTATGATTATTGTGATTATTGCTATGCTTATTAACATTACAATTACGATTATTATGATTATTGTAGTTATTATGATGATCACTATGATTATTATAGTTGTTAGTATGATTATCAGGATCAACATTCAGATTATTATGGCTATTATGATCTTTATGGTTATTATTGCTATTATAATGATAAATATGATTATTTCCAAGATTATTATGGGTATTATTATGACTAGTATGATTATTATAGTTATTATGATTATTATGGGTAGTATAATGCTTATTCTGATTATTTCCAAGCTTATTATGGTTATTACTCTAATTATTATGATTATTATGGTTATTATGATTAGTATGGTTACTATGGCTAGTATAACGGTTATTATGATTATTTCAAAGCTTATTATGTTTATTATTATGATTACTCTGATTATTATATGTCTAGGTATAATTATGATGAATATTATGGTCATCATTAAGATCATTATGGTTATTACGATGATTATGGTTATTACGTTAATAATAATGGTTATTAAGATTATTTCCATGGCTATTCTGTTTATTATGATGATTACTATGATCATTATGGTTGTTAGTATTATTATTATGATCACCTTTCTGATTATTATGCCTATTGTGATTTTTATGGCTATTATGACTATTGTAATGATTATTGCGATTATTTCCAAGTTCATTATTGTTATTATTACGACTATTACGATTATTATGGCTGTTATGACTATTATGATTGATATGGCTAGTACAATGTATATTATGATTATTTCCGAAACCAGTATGGTTATTATTATGATTATTATGATTATTACGGATCTTGGTATAATTATCATGGATATTATGATCATCATTAAGATTATTATGGTTACTATGATTATTGTGATTATTGCTATGCTTATTAACATTACAATTACGATTATTATGATTATTGTAGTTATTAAGATGATCACTATGATTATTATGGCTGTTAGTATGATTATTATGATCAACATTCTGACTATTATGGCTATTACGATTTTTATGGTTATTATTGCTATTATAATGATAAATATGATTATTTGCAGGTTTATTATGGTTATTATTATGACTATTATGATTATTATAGTTATTATGATTATTATCATTATTATGGCAAGTATAATGCTTATTATGATTACTTCCAAGCTTATTATGGTTATTATTATAATTATTGTGATTATTATTGTTATTATGATTATAATGGCTACTATGGCTAGTATAACGGCTATTATGATTATTTCAAAGCTTATTATGTTTATTATTATGATTACTCTGATTATTACATATCTAGGTATAATTATGATGAATATTATGGTCATCATTAAGATCATTATGGTTATTACGTTAATAATATTGATTATTAAAATTATTTCCATGACTATTTTGTTTATTATGATGATTACTATGATCATTTTGGTTGTTAGTATGATTATCAGGATCAACATTCAGATTATTATGGCTATTATGATCTTTATGTTTATTATTGCTATTATAATGATAAATATGATTATTTCCAAGTTTATTATGGTTATTATTATGACTAGTATGATTATTATAATTATTATGATTATTATGGCTAGCATAATGCTTATTATGATTATTTCCAAGCTTATTATGGTTATTACTATAATTATTATGAATATTATTGTTATTATGATTATTATGGTTACTGTGGCTAGTATAACGGTTATTATGATTATTTCAAAGCTTATTATGTTTATTATTATGGTTACTATGCTTATTATGGAACTTGGTACAATTATGATGTATATCATGATCATCATTAAGATCATTATGGTTATTGCGATTATTATGACTATTATGATTATTCTAGTTATTATGATTATTATGGTTATTATGGCTAGTATAAAGGTTATTATGATTATTTCAAAGCTTATTATGTTTATTATTATGATTACTCTGATTATTATATGTCTTAGTATAATTATGATGAATATTATGGTCATCATTAGGATCACTATGGTTATTACGATGATTATGGTTATTACGTTAATAATAATGATTATTAAGATTATTTCCATGTCTATTATGTTTATTATGATGATTACTATGATCATTATGGTTGTTAGTATGATTATTATGATCACCATTCAGATTATTATGGCTATTGTGATTTTTATGGCTATTATGGCTATTGTAATGATTATTACGATTATTTCCAAGTTCATTATGGTTATTATTACGACTATTATGATTATTATGGCTATTATGACTATTATGGTTGTTATGGCTGGTATAATGTATATTATGATTATTTCCGAACCCATTATGGTTATTATTATGATTATTATGATTATTACGGATCTTGATGTAATTATCATGAATATTATAATCATCATTAAGATTATTATGGTTACTCTGATTATTGTGATTATTGCTATGCTTGTTAACATTACAATTACGATTATTATGATTATTGCAGTTATTATGATGATCACTGTGATTATTATGGCTGTTAGTATGATTATTATGATCAACATTCAGATTATTATGGCTATTGTGATTTTTATGGCTATTATGACTATTATAATGATTATTACGATTATTTCCAAGTTCATTATTGTTATTATTACGACTATTATGATTATTATGGCTATTATGACTATTATGGTTGATATGGCTAGTATAATGTATATTATGATTATTTCCGAACCCAGTATGGTTATTATTATGATTATTATGATTATTACGGATCTTGGTATAATTATCATGGATATTATGATCATCATTAAGATTATTATGGTTACTATGATTATTGTGATTATTGCTATGCTTATTTACATTACAATTACGATTATTACGATTATTGTAGTTATTATGATGATCACTATGATTATTATGGTTGTTAGTATGATTATGAGGATCAACAATCAGATTATTATGGCTATTATGATTTTTATGGTTATTATTGCTATTATAATGATATATATGATTATTTCCTAGTTTATTATGGTTATTATTATGACTAGTACGATTATTATAGTTATTATGATTATTATGGCTAGTATAATGCTTATTATGATTATTTCCAAGCTTATTATGGATATTACTATAATTATTATGAATATTATTGTTATTATGATTATTATGGTTACTGTGGCTAGTATAACGGTTATTATGATTATTTCAAAGCTTATTATGTTTATTATTATGGTTACTATGCTTATTATGGAACTTGGTACAATTATGATGTATATCATGATCATCATTAAGATCATTATGGTTATTGCGCTTATTATGACTATTATGATTATTCTAGTTATTATGATTATTATGGTTATTATGGCTAGTATAAAGGTTATTATGATTATTTCAAAGCTTATTATGTTTATTATTATGATTACTCTGATTATTATATGTCTAGGTGTAATTATGATGAATATTATGGTCATCATGGAGATCATTATGATTATTAAGATGATTATGGTTATTACGTTAATAATAATGATTATTAAGATTATTTCCATGGCTATTCTGTTTATTATGATGATTACTATGATCATTATGGTTGTTAGTATTATTATTATGATCACCTTTCTGATTATTATGCCTATTGTGATTTTTATGGCTATTATGACTATTGTAATGATTATTACGATTATTTCCAAGTTCATTATTGTTATTATTACGACTATTATGATTATTATGGCTATTATGACTATTATGGTTGTTATGGCTGGTATAATGTATATTATGATTATTTCCGAACCCATTATGGTTATTTTTATGATTATTATGATTATTACGGATCTTGGTATAATTATCAGGGATATTATGATCATCATTAAGATTATTATGGTTACAATGGTTATTGTGATTATTGCTATGCTTATTAACATTACAATTACGATTATTATGATTATTGTAGTTATTATGATGATCACTATGATTATTATTGCTGTTAGTATGATGATTATGATCAACATTCTGATTATTATGTCTATTATGATTTTTATGGTTATTATTGCTATTATAATGATAAATATGATTATTTGCAAGTTTATTATGGTTATTATTATGACTATTATGATTATTATAGTTATTATAATTATTATGATTATTATGGCTAGTATAATGCTTATTATGATTACTTCCAAGCTTATTATGGTTATTATTATAATTATTATGATTATTATGGTTACTATGATTATTATGGCTACTATGGCTAGTATAACGGTTATTATGATTATTTCAAAGCTTCTTATGTTTATTATTATGATTACTCTGATTATTATATGTCTAGGTATAATTATGATGAATATTATGGTCATCATTAAGATCATTATGGTTATTACGATGATTATGGTTATTACGTTAATAATAATGGTTATTAAGATTATTTCCATGACTATTCTGTTTATTATGATGATTACTATGACCATTATGGTTGTTAGTATTATTATTATGATCACCATTCTGATTATTATGCCTATTGTGATTTTTATGGCTGTTATGACTATTGTAATGATTATTACGATTATTTCCAAGTTCATTATTGTTATTATTACGACTATTATGATTATTATGTCTATTATGACTATTATGGTTGATATGGCTAGTATAATGTATACTATGATTATTTCCGAACCCATTATGGTTATTATTATGATTATTATGATTATTACGGATCTTGGTATAATTATCATGGATATTATGATCATCATTAAGATTATTATGGTTACTATGATTATTGTGATTATTGCTATGCTTATTAACATTACAATTACGATTATTATGATTATTGTAGTTATTATGATGATCACTATGATTATTATAGTTGTTAGTATGATTATCAGGATCAACATTCAGATTATTATGGCTATTATGATCTTTATGGTTATTATTGCTATTATAATGGTAAATATGATTATTTCCAAGTTTATTATGGGTATTATTATGACTAGTATGATTATTATAGTTATTATGATTATTATGGGTAGTATAATGCTTATTCTGATTATTTCCAAGCTTATTATGTTTATTATTATGGTTACTATGATTATTATGGATCTTGGTATAATTATGATGAATATCATGATCATCATTAAGATCATTATGGTTATTGCGATTATTACGACTATTATGATTATTCTAGTTATTATGATTATTATGGTTATTATGGCTAGTATAAAGGTTATTATGATTATTTCAAAGCTTATTATGTTTATTATTATGATTACTCTGATTATTATATGTCTTAGTATAATTATGATAAATATTATGGTCATCATTAAGATCTTTATGGTTATTACGATGATTATGGTTATTACGTTAATAATAATGATTATTAAGATTATTTCCATAACGATTCTGTTTATTATGATGATTACTATGATCATTATGGTTGTTAGTATGATTATTATGATCACCATTCAGATTATTATGGCTATTGCGATTTTTATGGCTATTATGGTTATTGTAATGATTATTACGATTATTTCCAAGTTCATTATGGTTATTATTACGACTATTATGATTATTATGGCTATTATGACTATTATGGTTGTTATGGCTAGTATAATGTATATTATGATTATTTCCGAACACATTATGGTTATTATTATGATTATTATGTTTATTACGGACCTTGATGTAATTATCATGAATATTATGATCATCATTAAGATTATTACAGTTACTGTGGTTATTGTGATTATTGCTAAGCTTACTAACATTACAATTACGATTATTATGATTATTGTAGTTATTATGATGATCACTATGATCATAATGGTTGTTAGTATGATTATTAGGATCACCATTCTGATTATTATCGCTATTGTGATTTTTATGGCTATTATGACTATTATAATTATTATTACGATTATTTCCGAGTTCATTATTGTTATTATTACGACTATTATGGTTATTATGGCTATTATGACAATTATGGTTGATATGGCTAGTATAATGTATATTATGATTATTTCCGAACCCAGTATGGTTATTATTATGATTATTATGATTATTACGGATCTTGGTATAATTATCATCGATATTGTGATCATCATTAAGATTATTATGGTTACTATGATTATTGTGATTATTACTATGCTTATTAACATTACAATTGCGATTATTATGATTATTGTAGTTATTATGATGATCACTATGATTACTATGGTTGTTAGTATGATTATGAGGATCAACATTCAGATTATTTTGGCTATTATGATTTTTATGGTTATTATTGCTATTATAATGATAAATATGATTATTTCCAAGTTTATTATGGTTATTATTATGACTAGTATGATTATTATAATTATTATGATTATTATGGCTAGCATAATGCTTATTATGATTATTTCCAAGCTTATTATGGATATTACTATAATTATTACGAATATTATTGTTATTATGATTATTATGGTTACTGTGGCTAGTATAACGGTTATTATGATTATTTCAAAGCTTATTATGTTTATTATTATGGTTACTATGCTTATTATGGAACTTGGTACAATTATGATGTATATCATGATCATCATTAAGACCATTATGGTTATTGCGATTATTATGACTATTATGATTATTCTAGTTATTATGATTATTATGGCTACTATGGCTAGTATAACGGTTATTATGATTATTTCAAAGCTTATTATGTTTATTATTATGATTACTCTGATTATTATATGTCTAGGTATAATTATGATGAATATTATGATCATCATTGAGATCATTATGATTATTAAGATGATTATGGTTATTACGTTAATAATAATGATTATTAAGATTATTTCCATGACGATTCTGTTTATTATGATGATTACTATGATCATTATGGTTGTTAGTATGATTATTATGATCACCATTCAGATTATTATGGCTATTGCGATTTTTATGGCTATTATGGTTATTGTAATGATTATTACGATTATTTCCAAGTTCATTATGGTTATTATTACGACTATTATGATTATTATGGCTATTATGACTATTATGGTTGTTATGGCTAGTATAATGTATATTATGATTATTTCCGAACCCATTATGGTTATTATTATGATTATTATGATTATTACGGACCTTGATGTAATTATCATGAATATTATGATCATCATTAAGATTATTACGGTTACTATGGTTATTGTGATTATTGCTAAGCTTACTAACATTACAATTACGATTATTATGATTATTGTAGTTATTATGATGATCACTATGATCATAATGGTTGTTAGTATGATTATTATGATCAACATTCTGACTATTATGGCTATTGTGATTTCTATGGCTATTATGACTATTATAATTATTATTACGATTATTTCCGAGTTCATTATTGTTATTATTACGACTATTATGATTATTATGGCTATTATGACTATTATGGTTGTTATGGCTGGTATAATGTATATTATGATTATTTCCGAACCCATTATGGTTATTATTATGATTATTATGATTATTACGGATCTTGATGTAATTATCATGAATATTATGACCATCATTAAGATTATTATGGTTACTATGATTATTGTGATTATTGCTATGCTTATTAACATTACAATTACGATTAATATGATTATTGTAGTTATTATGATGATCACTATGATTATTATAGTTGTTAGTATGATTATCAGGATCAACATTCAGATTATTATGTCTATTATGATTTTTATGGTTATTATTGCTATTATAATGATAAATATGATTATTTGCAAGTTTATTATGGTTATTATTATGACTATTATGATTATTATAGTTATTATGATTATTATGATTATTATGGCTAGTATAATGCTTATTATGATTACTTCCAAGCTTATTATGGTTATTATTATAATTATTATGATTATTATGGTTATCATGATTATTATGGCTACTATGGCTAGTATAACGGTTATTATGATTATTTCAAAGCTTCTTATGTTTATTATTATGATTACTCTGATTAATATATGTCTAGGCATAATTATGATGAATATTATGGTCATCATTAAGATCATTATGGTTATTACGATGATTATGGTTATTACGTTAATAATAATGGTTATTAAGATTATTTCCATGACTATTCTGTTTATTATGATGATTACTATGACCATTATGGTTGTTAGTATTATTATTATGATCACCATTCTGATTATTATGCCTATTGTGATTTTTATGGCTGTTATGACTATTGTAATGATTATTACGATTATTTACAAGTTCATTATTGTTATTATTACGACTATTATGATTATTACGGCTATTATGACTATTATGGTTGTTATGGCTAGTATAATGTATATTATGATTATTTCCGAAACCAGTATGGTTATTATTATGATTATTATGATTATTACGGATCTTGGTATAATTATCATGGATATTATGATCATCATTAAGATTATTATGGTTACTATGATTATTGTGATTATTGCTATGCTTATTAACATTGCAATTACGATCATTATGATTATTGTAGTTATTATGATGATCACTATGATTATTATGGTTGTTAGTATGATTATTATGATCACCATCCTGATTCTTATGGCTATTGTGTTTTTTATGGCTATTATGACTATTATAACGATTATTACGATTATTTCCAAGTTCATTATTGTTATTATTACGACTATTGTGATTATAATGGCTATTATGACTATTATGGTTCATATGGCTAGTATAACGTATATTATGATTATTTCCGAACCCAGTATGGTTATTATTATGATTATTATGATTATTACGGATCTTGGTATAATTATCATGGATATTATGATCATCATTAAGATTATTATGGTTACTATGATTATTGTGATTATTGCTATGCTTATTAACATGACAATTACGATTATTATGATTATTGTAGTTATTATGATGATCACTCTGATTACTATGGTTGTTAGTATGATTATGAGGATGAACATTCAGATTATTATGGCTATTATGATTTTTATGGTTATTATTGCTATTATAATGACAAATATGATTATTTCCAAGTTTATTATGGTTATTATTATGACTAGTATGATTATTATAATTATTATGATTATTATGGCTAGCATAATGCTTATTATGATTACTTCCAAGCTTATTATGGTTATTACTATAATTATTATGAATATTATTGTTATTATGATTATTATGGTTACTGTGGCTAGTATAACGGTTATTATGATTATTTCAAAGCTTTTTATGTTTATTATTATGGTTACTATGCTTATTATGGAACTTGGTACAATTATGATGTATATCATGATCATCATTAAGATCATTATGGTTATTGCGATTATTATGACTATTATGATTATTCTAGTTATTATGATTATTATGGTTATTATGGCTAGTATAAAGGTTATTATGATTATTTCAAAGCTTATTATGTTTATTAATATGATTACTCTGATTATTATATGTCTAGGTATAATTATGATGAATATTATGGTCATCATTGAGATCATTATGATTATTAAGATGATTATGGTTATTACGTTAATAATAATGATTATTAATGTTATTTCCATGACTATTCTGTTTATTATGATGATTACTATGATCATTATGGTTGTTAGCATGATTATTATGATCACCATTCAGATTATTATGGCTATTATGATTTTTATGGTTATTATTGCTATTATAATGATAAATATGATTATTTCCAAGTTTATTACGGTTATTATTATGACTACTATGATTATTTTAGTTGTTATGATTATTATGATTATTATAGCTAGTATAATGCTTATTATGATTATTTCCAAGCTTATTATGGTTATTATTATAATTTTTATAATTATTATGGTTATTATGATTAGTATGGTTACTATGGCTAGTATAACGGTTATTATGATTACTTCAAAGCTTATTATGTTTATTATTATGATTACTCTGATTATTATATGTCTAGGTATAATTATGATGAATATTATGGTCATCATTGAGATCATTATGGTTATTACGATGATTATGGTTATTACGTTAATAATAATAGTTATTAAGATTATTTCCATGACTATTCTGTTTATTATGATGATTACTATGATCATTATGGTTGTTAGTATTATTATTATGATCACCATTCTGATTATTATGCCTATTGTGATTTTTATGCCTATTATGACTAATGTAATTATTATTACGATTATTTCCAAGTTCATTATTGTTATTATTACGACTATTATGATTATTATGGCTATTATGACTATTATGGTTGTTATGGCTAGTATAATGTATATTATGATTATTTCCGTACCCAGTATGGTTATTATTATGATTATTATGATTATTACGGATCTTGGTATAATTATCATGGATATTATGATCATCATTAAGATTATTATGGTTACTATGATTATTATGATTATTGCTATGCTTATTAACATTACAATTACGATTATTATGATTATTGTAGTTATTATGATGATCACTCTGATTACTATGGTTGTTAGTATGATATGAGGATGAACATTCAGATTATTATGGCTATTATGATTTTTATGGTTATTATTGCTATTATAATGACAAATATGATTATTTCCAAGTTTATTATGGTTATTATTATGACTAGTATGATTATTATAATTATTATGATTATTATGGCTAGCATAATGCTTATTATGATTACTTCCAAGCTTATTATGGTTATTACTATAATTATTATGAATATTATTGTTATTATGATTATTATGGTTACTGTGGCTAGTATAACGGTTATTATGATTATTTCAAAGCTTTTTATGTTTATTATTATGGTTACTATGCTTATTATGGAACTTGGTACAATTATGATGTATATCATGATCATCATTAAGATCATTATGGTTATTGCGATTATTATGGTTATTACGTTAATAATAATAGTTATTAAGATTATTTCCATGACTATTCTGTTTATTATGATGATTACTATGATCATTATGGTTGTTAGTATTATTATTATGATCACCATTCTGATTATTATGCCTATTGTGATTTTTATGCCTATTATGACTAATGTAATTATTATTACGATTATTTCCAAGTTCATTATTGTTATTATTACGACTATTATGATTATTATGGCTATTATGACTATTATGGTTGTTATGGCTAGTATAATGTATATTATGATTATTTCCGTACCCAGTATGGTTATTATTATGATTATTATGATTATTACGGATCTTGGTATAATTATCATGGATATTATGATCATCATTAAGATTATTATGGTTACAATGGTTATTGTGAGTATTGCTATGCTTATTAACATTACAATTACGATTATTATGATTATTGCAGTTATTATGATGATCACTGTGATTATTATGGCTGTTAGTATGATTATTATGTTCAACATTCAGATTATTATGGCTATTATGATTTTTATGGTTATTATTGCTATTATAATGATAAATATGATTATTTCCTAGTTTATTATGGTTATTATTATGACTATCATGATTATTATAGTTATTATCATTATTATGATTATTATGGCTAGTATAATGCTTATTATGATTATTTCCAAGCTTATTATGGTTATTATTATAATTATTATGATTATTATGGTTATTATGATTAGTATGGCTACTATGGCTAGTATAACGGTTATTATGATTATTTCAAAGCTTATTATGTTTATTATTATGATTACTCTGATTATTATATGTCTAGGAATAATTATGATGAATATTATGGCCATCATTAAGATCATTATGCTTATTACGATGATTATGGTCATTACGTTGATAATAATGGTTATTAGGATTATTTCCATGACTATTCTGTTAATTATGATGATCACTATGATCATAATGGTTGTTAGTATGATTATTATGATCACCATTCTGATTATTATGGCTATTGTGATTTTTATGGCTATTATGACTATTGTAATGATTATTACGATCATTTCCAAGTTCATTATTGTTAATATTACGACTATTATGATTATTATGGCTATTATGACTATTATGGTTGTTATGGCTGGTATAATGTATATTATGATTATTTCCGAACCCATTATGGTTATTATTATGATTATTATGATTATTATGGTTATTATGATTAGTATGGTTACTATGGCTAGTATAACGGTTATTATGATTACTTGAAAGCTTATTATGTTTATTATTATGATTACTCTGATTATTATATGTCTAGGTATAATTATGATGAATATTATGGTCATCATTGAGATCATTATTGTTATTACGATGATTATGGTTATTACGTTAATAATAATAGTTATTAAGATTATTTCCATGACTATTCTGTTTATTATGATGATTACTATGATCATTATGGTTGTTAGATATATTATTATTTTCACCATTCTGATTATTATGCCTATTGTGATTTTTATGGCTATTATGACTAATGTAATTATTATGACGATTATTTCCAAGTTCATTATTGTTATTATTACGACTATTATGATTATTATGGCTATTATGACTATTATGGTTGTTATGGCTAGTATAATGTATATTATGATTATTTCCGTACCCAGTATGGTTATTATTATGATTATTATGATTATTACGGATCTTGGTATAATTATCATGGATATTATGATCATCATTAAGATTATTATGGTTACAATGGTTATTGTGATTATTGCTATGCTTATTAACATTACAATTACGATTATTATGATTATAGTAGTTATTATGATGATCACTATGATTATTATGGCTGTTAGTATGATGATTATGATCAACATTCAGATTATTATGGCTATTATGATTTTTATGGATATTATTGCTATTATAATGATAAATATGATTATTTCCAAGTTTATTACGGTTATTATTATGACTATTATGATTATTTTAGTTGTTATGATTATTATGATTATTATAGCTAGTATAATGCTTATTCTGATTATTTCCAGGCTTATTATGGTTATTACTATAATTATTATGATTATTATGATTATTATGGCTATTATGACTATTATGGTTGTTATGGCTGATATAATGTATATTATGATTATTTCCGAACCCATTTAGGTTATTATTATGATTATTATGATTATTACGGATCTTGATGTAATTATCATGAATATTATGACCATCATTAAGATTATTATGGTTACTATGATTATTGTGATTATTGCTATGCTTATTAACATTACAATTACGATTATTATGATTATTGTAGTTATTATGATGATCACTATGATTATTATAGTTGTTAGTATGATTATCAGGATCAACATTCGGATTATTATGGCTATTATGATCTTTATGGTTATTATTGCTATTATAATGATAAATATGATTATTTCCAAGTATATTATGGGTATTATTATGACTGGTATTATTATTATAGTTATTATGATTATTATGGCTAGTATAATGCTTATTCTGATTATTTCCAAGCTTATTATGGTTATTATTATAATTATTATGATTATTATGGTTATTGTGATTAGTATGGTTACTATGGCTAGTATAACGGTTATTATGATTACTTCAAAGCTTATTATGTTTATTATTGTGATTACTCTGATTATTATATGTCTAGGTATAATTATGATGAATATTATGGTCATCATTGAGATCATTATGGTTATTACGATGATTATGGTTATTACGTTAATAATAATAGTTATTAAGATTATTTCCATGACTATTCTGTTTATTATGATGATTACTATGATCATTATGGTTGTTAGTATTATTATTATGATCACCATTCTGATTATTATGCCTATTGTGATTTTTATGGCTGTTATGACTATTGTAATGATTATTACGATTATTTACAAGCTCATTATTGTTATTATTACGACTATTATGATTATTACGGCTATTATGACTATTATGGTTGTTATGGCTAGTATAATGTATATTATGATTATTTCCGAAACCAGTATGGTTATTATTATGATTATTATGATTATTACGGATCTTGGTATAATTATCATGGATATTATGATCATCATTAAGATTATTATGGTTACTATGATTATTGTGATTATTGCTATGCTTATTAACATTACAATTACGATTATTATGATTATTGTAGTTATTATGATGATCACTATGATTACTATGGTTGTTAGTATGATTATGAGGATGAACATTCAGATTATTATGGCTATTATGATTTTTATGGTTATTATTGCTATTATAATGACAAATATGATTATTTCCAAGTTTATTATGGTTATTATTATAATTATTATGATTATTATGGTTATTATGATTAGTATGGCTACTATGGCTAGTATAACGGTTATTATGATTATTTCAAAGCTTATTATGTTTATTATTATGATTACTCTGATTATTATATGTCTAGGAATAATTATGATGAATATTATGGCCATCATTAAGATCATTATGCTTATTACGATGATTATGGTCATTACGTTAATAATAATGGTTATTAGGATTATTTCCATGACTATTCTGTTAATTATGATGATCACTATGATCATAATGGTTGTTAGTATGATTATTATGATCACCATTCTGATTATTATGGCTATTGTGATTTTTATGGCTATTATGACTATTGTAATGATTATTACGATCATTTCCAAGTTCATTATTGTTAATATTACGACTATTATGATTATTATGGCTATTATGACTATTATGGTTGTTATGGCTGGTATAATGTATATTATGATTATTTCCGAACCCATTATGGTTATTATTATGATTATTATGATTATTATGGTTATTATGATTAGTATGGTTACTATGGCTAGTATAACGGTTATTATGATTACTTCAAAGCTTATTATGTTTATTATTGTGATTACTCTGATTATTATATGTCTAGGTATAATTATGATGAATATTATGGTCATCATTGAGATCATTATGGTTATTACGATGATTATGGTTATTACGTTAATAATAATAGTTATTAAGATTATTTCCATGACTATTCTGTTTATTATGATGATTACTATGATCATTATGGTTGTTAGTATTATTATTATGATCACCATTCTGATTATTATGCCTATTGTGATTTTTATGGCTGTTATGACTATTGTAATGATTATTACGATTATTTACAAGTTCATTATTGTTATTATTACGACTATTATGATTATTACGGCTATTATGACTATTATGGTTGTTATGGCTAGTATAATGTATATTATGATTATTTCCGAAACCAGTATGGTTATTATTATGATTATTATGATTATTACGGATCTTGGTATAATTATCATGGATATTATGATCATCATTAAGATTATTATGGTTACTATGATTATTGTGATTATTGCTATGCTTATTAACATTACAATTACGATTATTATGATTATTGTAGTTATTATGATGATCACTATGATTACTATGGTTGTTAGTATGATTATGAGGATGAACATTCAGATTATTATGGCTATTATGATTTTTATGGTTATTATTGCTATTATAATGACAAATATGATTATTTCCAAGTTTATTATGGTTATTATTATGACTAGTATGATTATTATAATTATTATGATTATTATGGCTAGCATAATGCTTATTATGATTACTTCCAAGCTTATTATGGTTATTACTATAATTATTATGAATATTATTGTTATTATGATTATTATGGTTATTATGGCTAGTATAAAGGTTATTATGATTATTTCAAAGCTTATTATGTTTATTATTATGATTACTCTGATTATTATATGTCTAGGTATAATTATGATGAATATTATGGTCATCATTGAGATCATTATGATTATTAAGATGATTATGGTTATTACGTTAATAATAATGATTATTAATGTTATTTCCATGACTATTCTGTTTATTATGATGATTACTATGATCATTATGGTTGTTAGCATGATTATTATGATCACCATTCAGATTATTATGGCTATTATGATTTTTATGGTTATTATTGCTATTATAATGATAAATATGATTATTTCCAAGTTTATTACGGTTATTATTATGACTACTATGATTATTTTAGTTGTTATGATTATTATGATTATTATAGCTAGTATAATGCTTATTATGATTATTTCCAAGCTTATTATGGTTATTATTATAATTTTTATAATTATTATGGTTATTATGATTAGTATGGTTACTATGGCTAGTATAACGGTTATTATGATTACTTCAAAGCTTATTATGTTTATTATTATGATTACTCTGATTATTATATGTCTAGGTATAATTATGATGAATATTATGGTCATCATTGAGATCATTATGGTTATTACGATGATTATGGTTATTACGTTAATAATAATAGTTATTAAGATTATTTCCATGACTATTCTGTTTATTATGATGATTACTATGATCATTATGGTTGTTAGTATTATTATTATGATCACCATTCTGATTATTATGCCTATTGAGATTTTTATGCCTATTATGACTAATGTAATTATTATTACGATTATTTCCAAGTTCATTATTGTTATTATTACGACTATTATGATTATTATGGCTATTATGACTATTATGGTTGTTATGGCTGGTATAATGTATATTATGATTATTTCCGAACCCATTATGGTTATTATTATGATTATTATGATTATTATGGTTATTATGATTAGTATGGTTACTATGGCTAGTATAACGGTTATTATGATTACTTGAAAGCTTATTATGTTTATTATTATGATTACTCTGATTATTATATGTCTAGGTATAATTATGATGAATATTATGGTCATCATTGAGATCATTATGGTTATTACGATGATTATGGTTATTACGTTAATAATAATAGTTATTAAGATTATTTCCATGACTATTCTGTTTATTATGATGATTACTATGATCATTATGGTTGTTAGTATTATTATTATGATCACCATTCTGATTATTATGCCTATTGTGATTTTTATGCCTATTATGACTAATGTAATTAATATTACGATTATTTCCAAGTTCATTATTGTTATTATTACGACTATTATGATTATTATGGCTATTATGACTATTATGGTTGTTATGGCTAGTATAATGTATATTATGATTATTTCCGTACCCAGTATGGTTATTATTATGATTATTATGATTATTACGGATCTTGGTATAATTATCATGGATATTATGATCATCATTAAGATTATTATGGTTACAATGGTTATTGTGTGTATTGCTATGCTTATTAACATTGCAATTACGATTATTATGATTATTGCAGTTATTATGATGATCACTGTGATTATTATGGCTGTTAGTATGATTATTATGTTCAACATTCAGATTATTATGGCTATTATGATTTTTATGGTTATTACTGCTATTATAATGATAAATATGATTATTTCCTAGTTTATTATGGTTATTATTATGACTATCATGATTATTATAGTTATTATCATTATTATGATTATTATGGCTAGTATAATGCTTATTATGATTATTTCCAAGCTTATTATGGTTATTATTATAATTATTATGATTATTATGGTTATTATGATTAGTATGGCTACTATGGCTAGTATAACGGTTATTATGATTATTTCAAAGCTTATTATGTTTATTATTATGATTACTCTGATTATTATATGTCTAGGAATAATTATGATGAATATTATGGCCATCATTAAGATCATTATGCTTATTACGATGATTATGGTCATTACGTTAATAATAATGGTTATTAGGATTATTTCCATGACTATTCTGTTAATTATGATGATCACTATGATCATAATGGTTGTTAGTATGATTATTATGATCACCATTCTGATTATTATGGCTATTGTGATTTTTATGGCTATTATGACTATTGTAATGATTATGACGATTATTTCCAAGTTCATTATTGTTAATATTACGACTATTATGATTATTATGGCTATTATGACTATTATGGTTGTTATGGCTGGTATAATGTATATTATGATTATTTCCGAACCCATTATGGTTATTATTATGATTATTATGATTATTATGGTTATTATGATTAGTATGGTTACTATGGCTAGTATAACGGTTATTATGATTACTTGAAAGCTTATTATGTTTATTATTATGATTACTCTGATTATTATATGTCTAGGTATAATTATGATGAATATCATGGTCATCATTGAGATCATTATTGTTATTACGATGATTATGGTTATTACGTTAATAATAATAGTTATTAAGATTATTTCCATGACTATTCTGTTTATTATGATGATTACTATGATCATTATGGTTGTTAGTATTATTATTATGATCACCATTCTGATTATTATGCCTATTGTGATTTTTATGGCTATTATGTCTAATGTAATTATTATGACGATTATTTCCAAGTTCATTATTGTTATTATTACGACTATTATGATTTTTATGGCTATTATGACTATTATGGTTGTTATGGCTAGTATAATGTATATTATGATTATTTCCGAACCCAGTATGGTTATTATTATGATTATTATGATTATTACGGATCTTGGTATAATTATCATGGATATTATGATCATCATTAAGATTATTATGGTTACAATGGTTATTGTGTGTATTGCTATGCTTATTAACATTACAATTACGATTATTATGATTATTGCAGTTATTATGATGATCACTGTGATTATTATGGCTGTTAGTATGATTATTATGTTCAACATTCAGATTATTATGGCTATTATGATTTTTATGGTTATTATTGCTATTATAATGATAAATATGATTATTTCCTAGTTTATTATGGTTATTATTATGACTATCATGATTATTATAGTTATTATCATTATTATGATTATTATGGCTAGTATAATGCTTATTATGATTATTTCCAAGCTTATTATGGTTATTATTATAATTTTTATGATTATTATGGTTATTATGATTAGTATGGTTACTATGGCTAGTATAACGGTTATTATGATTACTTCAAAGCTTATTATGTTTATTATTATGATTACTCTGATTATTATATGTCTAGGTATAATTATGATGAATATTATGGTCATCATTGAGATCATTATGGTTATTACGATGATTATGGTTATTACGTTAATAATAATAGTTATTAAGATTATTTCCATGACTATTCTGTTTATTATGATGATTACTATGATCATTATGGTTGTTAGTATTATTATTATGATCACCATTCTGATTATTATGCCTATTGTGATTTTTATGCCTATTATGACTAATGTAATTAATATTACGATTATTTCCAAGTTCATTATTGTTATTATTACAACTATTATGATTATTATGGCTATTATGACTATTATGGTTGTTATGGCTAGTATAATGTATATTATGATTATTTCCGTACCCAGTATGGTTATTATTATGATTATTATGATTATTACTGATCTTGGTATAATTATCATGGATATTATGATCATCATTAAGATTATTATGGTTACAATGGTTATTGTGTGTATTGCTATGCTTATTAACATTACAATTACGATTATTATTATTATTGCAGTTATTATGATGATCACTGTGATTATTATGGCTGTTAGTATGATTATTATGTTCAACATTCAGATTATTATGGCTATTATGATTTTTATGGTTATTATTGCTATTATAATGATAAATATGATTATTTCCTAGTTTATTATGGTTATTATTATGACTATCATGATTATTATAGTTATTATCATTATTATGATTATTATGGCTAGTATAATGCTTATTATGATTATTTCCAAGCTTATTATGGTTATTATTATAATTATTATGATTATTATGGTTATTATGATTAGTATGGCTACTATGGCTAGTATAACGGTTATTATGATTATTTCAAAGCTTATTATGTTTATTATTATGATTACTCTGATTATTATATGTCTAGGAATAATTATGATGAATATTATGGCCATCATTAAGATCATTATGCTTATTACGATGATTATGGTCATTACGTTAATAATAATGGTTATTAGGATTATTTCCATGACTATTCTGTTAATTATGATGATCACTATGATCATAATGGTTGTTAGTATGATTATTATGATCACCATTCTGATTATTATGGCTATTGTGATTTTTATGGCTATTATGACTATTGTAATGATTATTACGATTATTTCCAAGTTCATTATTGTTAATATTACGACTATTATGATTATTATGGCTATTATGACTATTATGGTTGTTATGGCTGGTATAATGTATATTATGATTATTTCCGAACCCATTATGGTTATTATTATGATTATTATGATTATTATGGTTATTATGATTAGTATGGTTACTATGGCTAGTATAACGGTTATTATGATTACTTGAAAGCTTATTATGTTTATTATTATGATTACTCTGATTATTATATGTCTAGGTATAATTATGATGAATATCATGGTCATCATTGAGATCATTATTGTTATTACGATGATTATGGTTATTACGTTAATAATAATAGTTATTAAGATTATTTCCATGACTATTCTGTTTATTATGATGATTACTATGATCATTATGGTTGTTAGTATTATTATTATGATCACCATTCTGATTATTATGCCTATTGTGATTTTTATGGCTGTTATGACTATTGCAATGATTATTACGATTATTTACAAGTTCATTATTGTTATTATTACGACTATTATGATTTTTATGGCTATTATGACTATTATGGTTGTTATGGCTAGTATAATGTATATTATGATTATTTCCGTACCCAGTATGGTTATTATTATGATTATTATGATTATTACGGATCTTGGTATAATTATCATGGATATTATGATCAGCATTAAGATTATTATGGTTACAATGGTTATTGTGATTATTGCTATGCTTATTAACATTACAATTACGATTATTATGATTATAGTAGTTATTATGATGATCACTATGATTATTATGGCTGTAAGTATGATGATTATGATCAACATTCAGATTATTATGGCTATTATGATTTTTATGGTTATTATTGCTATTATAATGATAAATATGATTATTTCCAAGTTTATTACGGTTATTATTATGACTATTATGATTATTTTAGTTGTTATGATTATTATGATTATTATAGCTAGTATAATGCTTATTCTGATTATTTCCAGGCTTATTATGGTTATTACTATAATTATTATGAATATTATTGTTATTATGATTATTATGGTTACAGTGGCTAGTATAACGGTTATTATGATTATTTCAAAGCTTATTATGTTTATTATTATAGTTACTATGCTTATTATGGAACTTGGTACAATTATGATGTATATCATGATCATCATTAAGACCATTATGGTTATTGCGATTATTATGACTATTATGATTATTCTAGTTATTATGATTATTATGGCTACTATGGCTAGTATAACGGTTATTATGATTATTTCAAAGCTTATTATGTTTATTATCATGATTACTCTGATTATTATATGTCTAGGTATAATTATGATGAATATTATGGTCATCATTAAGATCATTATGGTTATTACGATGATTATGGTTATTACGTTAATAATAATGGTTATTAAGATTATTTCCATGACTATTCTGTTTATTATGATGATTACTATGATCATTATGGTTGTTAGTATTATTATTATGATCACCATTCTGATTATTATGGCTATTGTGATTTTTATGGCTGTTATGACTATTGCAATGATTATTACGATTATTTCCAAGTTCATTATTGTTATTATTACGACTATTATGATTATTATGGCTATTATGACTATTATGGTTGATATGGCTAGTATAATGTATATTATGATTATTTCCGAACCCAGTATGGTTATTATTATGATTATTATGATTATTACGGATCTTGGTATAATTATCATGGATATTATGATCATCATTAAGATTATTATGGTTACTATGATTATTGTGATTATTGCTATGCTTATTAACATTACAATTACGATTATTATGATTATTGTAGTTATTATGATGATCACTATGATTACTATGGTTGTTAGTATGATTATGAGGATGAACATTCAGATTATTATGGCTATTATGATTTTTATGGTTATTATTGCTATTATAATGACAAATATGATTATTTCCAAGTTTATTATGGTTATTATTATGACTAGTATGATTATTATAATTATTATGATTATTATGGCTAGCATAATGCTTATTATGATTACTTCCAAGCTTATTATGGTTATTACTATAATTATTATGAATATTATTGTTATTATGATTATTATGGTTACTGTGGCTAGTATAACGGTTATTATGATTATTTCAAAGCTTATTATGTTTATTATTATGGTTACTATGCTTATTATGGAACTTGGTACAATTATGATGTATATCATGATCATCATTAAGATCATTATGGTTATTGCGATTATTATGACTATTATGATTATTCTAGTTATTATGATTATTATGGTTATTATGGCTAGTATAAAGGTTATTATGATTATTTCAAAGCTTATTATGTTTATTATTATGATTACTCTGATTATTATATGTCTAGGTATAATTATGATGAATATTATGGTCATCATTGAGATCATTATGATTATTAAGATGATTATGGTTATTACGTTAATAATAATGATTATTAATGTTATTTCCATGACTATTCTGTTTATTATGATGATTACTATGATCATTATGGTTGTTAGCATGATTATTATGATCACCATTCAGATTATTATGGCTATTGTGATTTTTATGGCTATTATGGCTATTATGGTTGTTATGGCTAGTATAATGTATATTATGATTATTTCCGAAACCAGTATGGTTATTATTATGATTATTATGATTATTACGGATCTTGGTATAATTATCATGAATATTATGACCATCATTAAGATTATTATGGTTACTCTGATTATTGTGATTATTGCTATGCTTATTAACATTACAATTACGATTATTATGATTATTGTAGTTATTATGATGATCACTATGATTATTATGGCTGTTAGTATGATTATTATGATCAACATTCAGATTATTATGGCTATTATGATTTTTATGGTTATTATTGCTATTATAATGATAAATATGATTATTTCCAAGTTTATTACGGTTATTATTATGACTACTATGATTATTTTAGTTGTTATGATTATTATGATTATTATAGCTAGTATAATGCTTATTATGATTATTTCCAAGCTTATTATGGTTATTATTATAATTTTTATGATTATTATGGTTATTATGATTAGTATGGTTACTATGGCTAGTATAACGGTTATTATGATTACTTCAAAGCTTATTATGTTTATTATTATGATTACTCTGATTATTATATGTCTAGGTATAATTATGATGAATATTATGGTCATCATTGAGATCATTATGGTTATTACGATGATTATGGTTATTACGTTAATAATAATAGTTATTAAGATTATTTCCATGACTATTCTGTTTATTATGATGATTACTATGATCATTATGGTTGTTAGTATTATTATTATGATCACCATTCTGATTATTATGCCTATTGTGATTTCTATGCCTATTATGACTAATGTAATTAATATTACGATTATTTCCAAGTTCATTATTGTTATTATTACGACTATTATGATTATTATGGCTATTATGACTATTATGGTTGTTATGGCTAGTATAATGTATATTATGATTATTTCCGTACCCAGTATGCTTATTATTATGATTATTATGATTATTACGGATCTTGGTATAATTATCATGGATATTATGATCATCATTAAGATTATTATGGTTACAATGGTTATTGTGTGTATTGCTATGCTTATTAACATTACAATTACGATTATTATGATTATTGCAGTTATTATGATGATCACTGTGATTATTATGGCTGTTAGTATGATTATTATGTTCAACATTCAGATTATTATGGCTATTCTGATTTTTATGGTTATTATTGCTATTATAATGATAAATATGATTATTTCCTAGTTTATTATGGTTATTATTATGACTATCATGATTATTATAGTTATTATCATTATTATGATTATTATGGCTAGTATAATGCTTATTATGATTATTTCCAAGCTTATTATGGTTATTATTATAATTATTATGATTATTATGGTTATTATGATTAGTATGGCTACTATGGCTAGTATAACGGTTATTATGATTATTTCAAAGCTTATTATGTTTATTATTATGATTACTCTGATTATTATATGTCTAGGAATAATTATGATGAATATTATGGCCATCATTAAGATCATTATGCTTATTACGATGATTATGGTCATTACGTTAATAATAATGGTTATTAGGATTATTTCCATGACTATTCTGTTAATTATGATGATCACTATGATCATAATGGTTGTTAGTATGATTATTATGATCACCATTCTGATTATTATGGCTATTGTGATTTTTATGGCTATTATGACTATTGTAATGATTATTACGATTATTTCCAAGTTCATTATTGTTAATATTACGACTATTATGATTATTATGGCTATTATGACTATTATGGTTGTTATGGCTGGTATAATGTATATTATGATTATTTCCGAACCCATTATGGTTATTATTATGATTATTATGATTATTATGGTTATTATGATTAGTATGGTTACTATGGCTAGTATAACGGTTATTATGATTACTTGAAAGCTTATTAGGTTTATTATTATGATTACTCTGATTATTATATGTCTAGGTATAATTATGATGAATATCATGGTCATCATTGAGATCATTATTGTTATTACGATGATTATGGTTATTACGTTAATAATAATAGTTATTAAGATTATTTCCATGACTATTCTGTTTATTATGATGATTACTATGATCATTATGGTTGTTAGTATTATTATTATGATCACCATTCTGATTATTATGCCTATTGTGATTTTTATGGCTATTATGTCTAATGTAATTATTATGACGATTATTTCCAAGTTCATTATTGTTATTATTACGACTATTATGATTTTTATGGCTATTATGACTATTATGGTTGTTATGGCTAGTATAATGTATATTATGATTATTTCCGTACCCAGTATGGTTATTATTATGATTATTATGATTATTACGGATCTTGGTATAATTATCATGGATATTATGATCATCATTAAGATTATTATGGTTACAATGGTTATTGTGATTATTGCTATGCTTATTAACATTACAATTACGATTATTATGATTATAGTAGTTATTATGATGATCACTATGATTATTATGGCTGTTAGTATGATGATTATGATCAACATTCAGATTATTATGGCTATAATGATTTTTATGGTTATTATTGCTATTATAATGATAAATATGATTATTTCCAAGTTTATTACGGTTATTATTATGACTATTATGATTATTTTAGTTGTTATGATTATTATGATTATTATAGCTAGTATAATGCTTATTCTGATTATTTCCAAGCTTATTATGGTTATTATTATAATTATTATGATTATTATGGGTATTATGATTAGTATGGTTACTATGGCTAGTATAACGGTTATTATGATTACTTCAAAGCTTATTATGTTTATTATTATGATTACTCTGATTATTATATGTCTAGGTATAATTATGATGAATATTATGGTCATCATTGAGATCATTATGGTTATTACGATGATTATGGTTATTACGTTAATAATAATAGTTATTAAGATTATTTCCATGACTATTCTGTTTATTATGATGATTACTATGATCATTATGGTTGTTAGTATTATTATTATGATCACCATTCTGATTATTATGCCTATTGTGATTTTTATGGCTATTATGACTATTGTAATGATTATTACGATTATTTCCAAGTTCATTATTGTTATTATTACGACTATTATGATTATTATGGCTATTATGACTATTATGGTTGATATGGCTAGTATAATGTATACCATGATTATTTCCGAACCCATTATGGTTATTATTATGATTATTATGATTATTACGGATCTTGGTATAATTATCATGGATATTATGATCATCATTAAGATTATTATGGTTACTATGATTATTGTGATTATTGCTATGCTTATTAACATTACAATTACGATTATTATGATTATTGTAGTTATTATGATGATCACTATGATTATTATAGTTGTTAGTATGATTATCAGGATCAACATTCAGATTAATATGGCTATTATGATCTTTATGGTTATTATTGCTATTATAATGATAAATATGATTATTTCCAAGTTTATTATGGGTATTATTATGACTAGTATGATTATTATAGTTATTATGATTATTATGGGTAGTATAATGCTTATTCTGATTATTTCCAAGCTTATTATGTTTATTATTATGGTTACTATGATTATTATGGATCTTGGTATAATTATGATGAATATCATGATCATCATTAAGATCATTATGGTTATTGCGATTATTACGACTATTATGATTATACTAGTTATTATGATTATTATGGTTATTATGGCTAGTATAAAGGTTATTATGATTATTTCAAAGCTTATTATGTTTATTATTATGATTACTCTGATTATTATATGTCTTAGTATAATTATGATAAATATTATGGTCATCATTAAGATCTTTATGGTTATTACGATGATTATGGTTATTACGTTAATAATAATGATTATTAAGATTATTTCCATAACGATTCTGTTTATTATGATGATTACTATGATCATTATGGTTGTTAGTATGATTATTATGATCACCATTCAGATTATTATGGCTAGTGCGATTTTTATGGCTATTATGGTTAGTGTAATGATTATTACGATTATTTCCAAGTTCATTATGGTTATTATTACGACTATTATGATTATTATGGCTATTATGACTATTATGGTTGTTATGGCTAGTATAATGTATATTATGATTATTTCCGAACCCATTATGGTTATTATTATGATTATTATGTTTATTACGGACCTTGATGTAATTATCATGAATATTATGATCATCATTAAGATTATTACAGTTACTGTGGTTATTGTGATTATTGCTAAGCTTACTAACATTACAATTACGATTATTATGATTATTGTAGTTATTATGATGATCACTATGATCATAATGGTTGTTAGTATGATTATTATGATCACCATTCTGATTATTATGGCTATTGTGATTTTTATGGCTATTATGACTATCATAATTATTATTACGATTATTTCCGAGTTCATTATTGTTATTATTACGACTATTATGATTATTATGTCTATTATGACTATTATGGTTGATATGGCTAGTATAATGTATACTATGATTATTTCCGAACCCATTATGGTTATTATTATGATTATTATGATTATTACGGATCTTGGTATAATTATCATGGATATTATGATCATCATTAAGATTATTATGGTTACTATGATTTTTGTGATTATTGCTATGCTTATTAAAATTACAATTACGATTATTATGATTATTGTAGTTATTATGATGATCACTATGATTATTATAGTTGTTAGTATGATTATCAGGATCAACATTCAGATTATTATGGCTATTATGATCTTTATGGTTATTATTGCTATTATAATGATAAATATGATTATTTCCAAGTTTATTATGGGTATTATTATGACTAGTATGATTATTATAGTTATTATGATTATTATGGGTAGTATAATGCTTATTCTGATTATTTCCAAGCTTATTATGGTTATTACTATAATTATTATGATTATTATGGTTATTATGATTAGTATGGTTACTATGGCTAGTATAACGGTTATTATGATTATTTCAAAGCTTATTATGTTTATTATTATGATTACTCTGATTATTATATGTCTAGGTGTAATTATGACGAATATTATGGTCATCATTAAGATCATTATGGTTATTACGATGATTATGGTTATTACGTTAATAATAATGGTTATTAAGATTATTTCCATGGCTATTCTGTTTATTATGATGATTACTATGATCATTATGGTTGTTAGTATTATTATTATGATCACCTTTCTGATTATTATGCCTATTGTGATTTTTATGGCTATTATGACTATTGTAATGATTATTGCGATTATTTCCAAGTTCATTATTGTTATTATTACGACTATTATGATTATTATGGCTATTATGACTATTATGGTTGTTATGGCTGGTATAATGTATATTATGATTATTTCCGAACCCATTATGGTTATTTTTATGATTATTATGATTATTACGGATCTTGATGTAATTATCATGAATATTA
Source organism: Calliopsis andreniformis (assembly GCF_051401765.1). Classification (NCBI taxonomy): domain Eukaryota; kingdom Metazoa; phylum Arthropoda; class Insecta; order Hymenoptera; family Andrenidae; genus Calliopsis; species Calliopsis andreniformis. The sequence continues at coordinate 354,220 of NW_027480609.1, read as the reverse complement.
TGATCATCATTAAGATTATTACGGTTACTATGGTTATTGTGATTATTGCTAAGCTTACTAACATTACAATTACGATTATTATGATTATTGTAGTTATTATGATGATCACTATGATTATTATAGTTGTTAGTATGATTATCAGGATCAACATTCAGATTATTATGGCTATTATGATCCTTATGGTTATTATTGCTATTATAATGATAAATATGATTATTTCCAAGTTTATTATGGGTATTATTATGACTAGTATGATTATTATAGTTATTATGATTATTATGGGTAGTATAATGCTTATTCTGATTATTTCCAAGCTTATTATGTTTATTATTATGGTTACTATGATTATTATGGATCTTGGTATAATTATGATGAATATCATGATCATCATTAAGATCATTATGGTTAATGCGATTATTACGACTATTATGATTATTCTAGTTATTATGATTATTATGGTTATTATCGCTAGTATAAAGGTTATTATGATTATTTCAAAGCTTATTATGTTTATTATTATGATTACTCTGATTATTATATGTCTTAGTATAATTATGATAAATATTATGGTCATCATTAAGATCTTTATGGTTATTACGATGATTATGGTTATTACGTTAATAATAATGATTATTAAGATTATTTCCATAACGATTCTGTTTATTATGATGATTACTATGATCATTATGGTTGTTAGTATGATTATTATGATCACCATTCAGATTATTATGGCTAGTGCGATTTTTATGGCTATTATGGTTAGTGTAATGATTATTACGATTATTTCCAAGTTCATTATGGTTATTATTACGACTATTATGATTATTATGGCTATTATGACTATTATGGTTGTTATGGCTAGTATAATGTATATTATGATTATTTCCGAACCCATTATGGTTATTATTATGATTATTATGTTTATTACGGACCTTGATGTAATTATCATGAATATTATGATCATCATTAAGATTATTACAGTTACTGTGGTTATTGTGATTATTGCTAAGCTTACTAACATTACAATTACGATTATTATGATTATTGTAGTTATTATGATGATCACTATGATCATAATGGTTGTTAGTATGATTATTATGATCACCATTCTGATTATTATGGCTATTGTGATTTTTATGGCTATTATGACTATCATAATTATTATTACGATTATTTCCGAGTTCATTATTGTTATTATTACGACTATTATGATTATTATGTCTATTATGACTATTATGGTTGATATGGCTAGTATAATGTATACTATGATTATTTCCGAACCCATTATGGTTATTATTATGATTATTATGATTATTACGGATCTTGGTATAATTATCATGGATATTATGATCATCATTAAGATTATTATGGTTACTATGATTTTTGTGATTATTGCTATGCTTATTAAAATTACAATTACGATTATTATGATTATTGTAGTTATTATGATGATCACTGTGATTATTATAGTTGTTAGTATGATTATCAGGATCAACATTCAGATTATTATGGCTATTATGATCTTTATGGTTATTATTGCTATTATAATGATACATATGATTATTTCCAAGTTTATTATGGGTATTATTATGACTAGTATGATTATTATAGTTATTATGATTATTATGGGTAGTATAATGCTTATTCTGATTATTTCCAAGCTTATTATGGTTATTAATATAATTATTATGATTATTACGGTTATTATGATTAGTATGGTTACTATGACTAGTATAACGGTTATTATGATTATTTCAAAGCTTATTATGTTTATTATTATGATTACTCTGATTATTATATGTCTAGGTATAATTATGACGAATATTATGGTCATCATTAAGATCATTATGGTTATTACGATGATTATGGTTATTACGTTAATAATAATGGTTATTAAGATTATTTCCATGGCTATTCTGTTTATTATGATGATTACTATGATCATTATGGTTGTTAGTATTATTATTATGATCACCTTTCTGATTATTATGCCTATTGTGATTTTTATGGCTATTATGACTATTGTAATGATTATTGCGATTATTTCCAAGTTCATTATTGTTATTATTACGACTATTATGATTATTATGGCTATTATGACTATTATGGTTGTTATGGCTGGTATAATGTATATTATGATTATTTCCGAACCCATTATGGTTATTTTTATGATTATTATGATTATTACGGATCTTGATGTAATTATCATGAATATTATGATCATCATTAAGATTATTACGGTTACTATGGTTATTGTGATTATTGCTAAGCTTACTAACATTACAATTACGATTATTATGATTATTGTAGTTATTATGATGATCACTATGATCATAATTGTTGTTAGTATGATTATTATGATCACCATTCTGATTATTATGGCTATTGTGATTTTTATGGCTATTATGACTATTATAATTATTATTACGATTATTTCCGAGTTCATTATTGTTATTATTACGACTATTATGATTATTATGACTATTATGACTATTATGGTTGATATGGCTAGTATAATGTATACTATGATTATTTCCGAACCCATTATGGTTATTATTATGATTATTATGATTATTACGGATCTTGGTATAATTATCATGGATATTATGATCATCATTAAGATTATTATGGTTACTATGATTATTGTGATTATTGCTATGCTTATTAACATTACAATTACGATTATTATGATTATTGTAGTTATTATGATGATCACTATGATTATTATAGTTGTTAGTATGATTATCAGGATCAACATTCAGATTATTATGGCTATTATGATCCTTATGGTTATTATTGCTATTATAATGATAAATATGATTATTTCCAAGTTTATTATGGGTATTATTATGACTAGTATGATTATTATAGTTATTATGATTATTATGGGTAGTATAATGCTTATTCTGATTATTTCCAAGCTTATTATGTTTATTATTATGGTTACTATGATTATTATGGATCTTGGTATAATTATGATGAATATCATGATCATCATTAAGATCATTATGGTTATTGCGATTATTACGACTATTATGATTATTCTAGTTATTATGATTATTATGGTTATTATGGCTAGTATAAAGGTTATTATGATTATTTCAAAGCTTATTATGTTTATTATTATGATTACTCTGATTATTATATGTCTTAGTATAATTATGATAAATATTATGGTCATCATTAAGATCTTTATGGTTATTACGATGATTATGGTTATTACGTTAATAATAATGATTATTAAGATTATTTCCATAACGATTCTGTTTATTATGATGATTACTATGATCATTATGGTTGTTAGTATGATTATTATGATCACCATTCAGATTATTATGGCTATTGTGATTTTTATGGCTATTATGGTTATTGTAATGATTATTACGATTATTTCCAAGTTCATTATGGTTATTATTACGACTATTATGATTATTATGGCTATTATGACTATTATGGTTGATATGGCTAGTATAATGCATACTATGATTATTTCCGAACCCATTATGGTTATTATTATGATTATTATGATTATTACGGATCTTGGTATAATTATCATGGTTATTATGATCATCATTAAGATTATTATGGTTACTATGATTTTTGTGATTATTGCTATGCTTATTAAAATTACAATTACGATTATTATGATTATTGTAGTTATTATGATGATCACTATGATTATTATAGTTGTTAGTATGATTATCAGGATCAACATTCAGATTATTATGGCTATTATGATCTTTATGGTTATTATTGCTATTATAATGATAAATATGATTATTTCCAAGTTTATTATGGGTATTATTATGACTAGTATGATTATTATAGTTATTATGATTATTATGGGTAGTATAATGCTTATTCTGATTATTTCCAAGCTTATTATGGTTATTACTATAGTTATTATGATTATTATGGTTATTATGATTAGTATGGTTACTATGGCTAGTATAACGGTTATTATGATTACTTGAAAGCTTATTATGTTTATTATTATGATTACTCTGATTATTCTATGTCTAGGTATAAATATGATGAATATTATGGTCATCATTGAGATCATTATTGTTATTACGATGATTATGGTTATTACGTTAATAATAATAGTTATTAAGATTATTTCCATGACTATTCTGTTCATTATGATGATGACTATGATCATTATGGTTGTTAGTATTATTATTATGATCACCATTCTGATTATTATGCCTATTGTGATTTTTATGGCTATTATGACTAATGTAATTATTATTACGATTATTTCCAAGTTCATTATTGTTATTATTACGACTATTATGATTATTATGGCTATTATGACTATTATGGTTGTTATGGCTAGTATAATGTATATTATGATTATTTCCGTACCCAGTATGGTTATTATTATGATTATTATGATTATTACGGATCTTGGTATAATTATCATGGATATTATGATCATCATTAAGATTATTATGGTTACAATGGTTATTGTGATTATTGCTATGCTTATTAACATTACAATTACGATTATTATGATTATTGTAGTTATTATGATGATCACTATGATTATTATGGCTGTTAGTATGATGATTATGATCAACATTCAGATTATTATTGCTATTATGATTTTTATGGTTATTAATGCTATTATAATGATAAATATGATTATTTGCAGGTTTATTATGGTTATTATTATGACTAGCATGATTATTATAGTTATTATGATTATTATGGCTAGTATAATGCTTATTCTGATTATTTCCAAGCTTACTATGGTTATTACTATAATTATTATGATTATTATGGTTATTATGATTATTATGGTTACTATGGCTAGTATAACGGTTATTATGATTATTCCAAAGCTTATTATGTTTATTATTATGGTTACTATGATTATTATGGATCTTGGTATAATTATGATGAATATCATGATCATCATTAAGATCATTATGGTTATTGCGATTATTATGACTATTATGATTATTCTAGTTATTATGATTATTATGGTTATTGTGGCTAGTATAAAGGTTATTGTGATTATTTCAAAGCTTATTATGTTTATTATTTTGATTACTGTGATTATTATATGTCTTAGTATAATTATGATGAATATTATGGTCATCATTAAGATCATTATGGTTATTACGATGATTATGGTTATTACGTTAATAATAATGATCATTAAGATTATTTCCATGACTATTCTGTTTATTATGATGATTACTATGATCATTATGGTTGTTAGTATGATTATTGTGATCACCATTCAGATTATTATGGTTATTGTGATTTTTATGGCTATTATCGCTATTGTAATGATTATTACGATTATTTCCAAGTTCATTATGGTTATTATTACGACTATTATGATTATTATGGCTATTATGACTATTATGGTTGTTATGGCTAGTATAAAGTATATTATGACTATTTCCGAACTTATTGTGGTTATTATTATGATCATTATGATTATTACGGGTCTTGGTATAATTATCATGGATATTATGATCATCATTAAGATTATTATGGTTACTCTGATTATTGTGATTATTGCTAAGCTTACTAACATTACAATTACGATTATTATGATTATTGTAGTTATTATGATGATCACTATGATCATTATGGTTGTTAGTATGATTATTATGATCACCATTCTGATTATTATGGCTATTGTGATTTTTATGGCTATTATGACTATTATAATGATTATTACGATTATTTACAAGTTCATTATTGTTATAATTACGACTATTACGATTATTATGGCTATTATGACTATTATGATTGATATGGCTAGTATAATGTATATTATGATTATTTCCGAACCCATTATGGTTATTATTATGGTTATTATGATTATTACGGTTCTTGATATAATTATCATGAATATTATGATCATCACTAAGATTATTACGGTTACTATGATTATTGTGATTATTGCTAAGCTTATTAACATTACAATTACGATTATTATGGTTATTGTTGTTATTATGATGATCACTGTGATAATTATGGTTGTTAATATGATTATTATGATCACCATTCTGATTCTTATGGCTATTGTGATTTTTATGGCTATTATGACTATTATAATGATTATTACGATTATTTCCAAGTTCGTTATTGTTATTATTACGACTATTATGATTATTATGGCTATTATGACTATTATGGTTGATATGGCTAGTATAATGTATATTATGATTATTTCCGAACCCAGTATGGTTATTATTATGATTATTATGATTATTACGGATCTTGGTATAATTATCATGGATATTATGATCATCATTAAGATTATTATGGTTACTATGATTATTGTGATTATTGCTATGCTTATTAACATTAAAACTACGATTATTATGATTATTGTAGTTATTATGATGATCACTATTATTATTATGGTTGTTAGTATTATTATTAGGATCAACATTCAGATTATTATGGCTATTATGATTTTTATGGTAATTATTGCTATTATAATGATAAATATGATTATTTCCAAGTTTATTATGGTTATTATTATGACTAGTATGATTATTATAGTTATTACGATTATTATGGCTAGTATAATGCTTATTATGATTATTTCCAAGATTATTATGGTTCTTACTATAATTATTATGATTATTATGGTTATTATGATTATTATGGTTACTATGGCTAGTATAACGGTTATTATGATTATTTCAAAGCTTATTATGTTTATTATTATGGTTACTATGCTTATTATGGATCATGGTATAATTATGATGAATATCATGATCATCATTAAGATCATTATGGTTATTGCGATTATTATGACTATTGTGATTATTCCAGTTATTATGATTGTTATGGTTATTATGGCTAGTATAAATGTTATTATGATTATTTCAAAGCTTATTATGTTTATTATTATGATTACTCTGATTATTATATGTCTAGGTATAATTATGATGAATATTATGGTCATCATTAAGATCATTATGGTTATTACGATGATTATGGTTATTACGTTAATAATAATGGTTATTAAGGTTATTTCCATGACTATTCTGTTTATTATGATGATTACTATGATCAATATGGTTGTTAGCATGATTATTATGATCACCATTCTGATTATTATGGCTACTGTGATTTTTATGGCTATTATGACTATTATAATTATTATTACGATTATTTCCGAGTTCATTATTGTTATTATTACGACTATTATGATTATTATGTCTATTATGACTATTATGGTTGATATGGCTAGTATAATGTATACTATGATTATTTCCGAACCCATTATGGTTATTATTATGATTATTATGATTATTACGGATCTTGGTATAATTATCATGGATATTATGATCATCATTAAGATTATTATGGTTACTATGATTATTGTGATTATTGCTATGCTTATTAACATTACAATTACGATTATTATGATTATTGTAGTTATTAAGATGATCACTATGATTATTATGGCTGTTAGTATGATTATTATGATCAACATTCTGATTATTATGGCTATTACGATTTTTATGGTTATTATTGCTATTATAATGATAAATATGATTATTTGCAGGTTTATTATGGTTATTATTATGACTATTATGATTATTATAGTTATTATGATTATTATCATTATTATGGCTAGTATAATGCTTATTATGATTACTTCCAAGCTTATTATGGTTATTATTATAATTATTGTGATTATTATGGTTATTATGATTATAATGGCTACTATGGCTAGTATAACGGCTATTATGATTATTTCAAAGCTTATTATGTTTATTATTATGATTACTCTGATTATTACATATCTAGGTATAATTATGATGAATATTATGGTCATCATTAAGATCATTATGGTTATTACGTTAATAATATTGATTATTAAAATTATTTCCATGACTATTTTGTTTATTATGATGATTACTATGATCATTTTGGTTGTTAGTATGATTATCAGGATCAACATTCAGATTATTATGGCTATTATGATCTTTATGTTTATTATTGCTATTATAATGATAAATATGATTATTTCCAAGTTTATTATGGGTATTATTATGACTAGCATGATTATTATAGTTATTATGATTATTATGGCTAGTATAATGCTTATTCTGATTATTTCCAAGCTTACTATGGTTATTACTATAATTATTATTATTATTATGGTTATTATGATTATTATGGTTACTATGGCTAGTATAACGGTTATTATGATTATTCCAAAGCTTATTATGTTTATTATTATGGTTACTATGATTATTATGGATCTTGGTATAATTATGATGAATATCATGATCATCATTAAGATCATTATGGTTATTGCGATTATTATGACTATTATGATTATTCTAGTTATTATGATTATTATGGTTATTGTGGCTAGTATAAAGGTTATTGTGATTATTTCAAAGCTTATTATGTTTATTATTATGATTACTGTGATTATTATATGTCTTAGTATAATTATGATGAATATTATGGTCCTCATTAAGATCATTATGGTTATTACGATGATTATGGTTATTACGTTAATAATAATGATCATTAAGATTATTTCCATGACTATTCTGTTTATTATGATGATTACTATGATCATTATGGTTGTTAGTATGATTATTGTGATCACCATTCAGATTATTATGGTTATTGTGATTTTTATGGCTATTATCGCTATTGTAATGATTATTACGATTATTTCCAAGTTCATTATGGTTATTATTACGACTATTATGATTATTATGGCTATTATGACTATTATGGTTGTTATGGCTAGTATAAAGTATATTATGACTATTTCCGAACCTATTGTGGTTATTATTATGATTATTATGATTATTACGGGTCTTGGTATAATTATCATGGATATTATGATCATCATTAAGATTATTATGGTTACTCTGATTATTGTGATTATTGCTATGCTTATTAACATTACAATTACGATTATTATGAATATTGTAGTTATTATGATGATCACTATGATCATTATGGTTGTTAGTATGATTATTATGATCACCATTCTGATTATTATGGCTATTGTGATTTTTATGGCTATTATGACTATTATAATGATTATTACGATTATTTACAAGTTCATTATTGTTATAATTACGACTATTACGATTATTATGGCTATTATGACTATTATGATTGATATGGCTAGTATAATGTATATTATGATTATTTCCGAACCCATTATGGTTATTATTATGGTTATTATGATTATTACGGTTCTTGATATAATTATCATGAATATTATGATCATCACTAAGATTATTACGGTTACTATGATTATTGTGATTATTGCTAAGCTTATTAACATTACAATTACGATTATTATGGTTATTGTTGTTATTATGATGATCACTGTGATAATTATGGTTGTTAGTATGATTATTATGATCACCATTCTGATTCTTATGGCTATTGTGATTTTTATGTCTATTATGACTATTATAATGATTATTACGATTATTTCCAAGTTCGTTATTGTTATTATTACGACTATTATGATTATTATGGCTATTATGACTATTATGGTTGATATGGCTAGTATAATGTGTATTATGATTATTTCCGAACCCAGTATGGTTATTATTATGATTATTATGATTATTACGGATCTTGGTATAATTATCATGGATATTATGATCGTCATTAAGATTATTATGGTTACTATGATTATTGTGATTATTGCTATGCTTATTAACATTAAAACTACGATTATTATGATTATTGTAGTTATTATGATGATCACTATTATTAATATGGTTGTTAGTATTATTATTAGGATCAACATTCAGATTATTATGGCTATTATGATTTTTATGGTAATTATTGCTATTATAATGATAAATATTATTATTTCCAAGTTTATTATGGTTATTATTATGACTAGTATGATTATTATAGTTATTACGATTATTATGGCTAGTATAATGCTTATTATGATTATTTCCAAGATTATTATGTTTCTTACTATAATTATTATGATTATTATGGTTATTATGATTATTATGGTTACTATGGCTAGTATAACGGTTATTATGATTATTTCAAAGCTTATTATGTTTATTATTATGGTTACTATGCTTATTATGGATCATGGTATAATTATGATGAATATCATGATCATCATTAAGATCATTATGGTTATTGCGATTATTATGACTATTATGATTATTCCAGTTATTATGATTGTTATGGTTATTATGGCTAGTATAAATGTTATTATGATTATTTCAAAGCTTATTATGTTTATTATTATGATTACTCTGATTATTATATGTCTAGGTATAATTATGATGAATATTATGGTCATCATTAAGATCATTATGGTTATTACGATGATTATGGTTATTACGTTAATAATAATGGTTATTAAGGTTATTTCCATGACTATTCTGTTTATTATGATGATTACTATGATCAATATGGTTGTTAGCATGATTATTATGATCACCATTCTGATTATTATGGCTACTGTGATTTTTATGGCTATTATGACTATTATAATGATTATTACGATTATTTCCAACTTCATTATTGTTACTATTACGACTATTATGATTATTATGGCTATTATGGCTATTATGGCTGTTATGGCTAGTATAATGTATATTATGATTATTTCCGAACTCATTATGGTTATTATTATGATTATTATGATTATTACGGATCTTGGTATAATTATCATGGATATTATGATCATCATTAAGATTATTATGGTTACTATGGTTATTGTGATTATTGCTATGCTTATTAACATTACAATTACGATTATTATGATTATTGTAGTTATTATGATGATCACTATGATTATTATGGCTGTTAGTATGATGATTATGATCAACATTCGGATTATTATGGCTATGATGGTTTTTATGGTTATTATTGCTATTATAATGATAAATATGACTATTTCCAAGTTTATTATGGTTATTATTATGACTATTATGATTATTATAGTTATTATGATTATTATGATTACTATGGCTAGTATAATGCTTATTATGATTATTTCCAAGCTTATTATGGTTATTATTATAATTATTATGATTATTTTGGTTACCATGGCTAGTACAACGGTTATTATGATTATTTCAAAGCTTATTATGTTTATTATTATGGTTACTATGATTATTATGCATCTCGGTATAATTATGATGAATATCATGATCATCATTAAGATCATTATGGTTATTCCGATTATTATGACTATTATGATTCTTCTAGTTATTATGATTATTATGGTTATTATGGCTAGTATAAAGGTTATTATGATTATTTCAAAGCTAATTATGTTTGTTATTATGATTACTCTGATAATTATATGTCTAGGTATAATTATGATGAATATTATGGTCATCATTAAGATCATTATGCTTATTACGATGATTATGGTCATTACGTTAATAATAATGGTTATTAAGATTATTTCCATGACTATTCAGTTTATTATGATGATTACTATTATCATTATGGTTGCTAGTTTTATTATTATGATCACCATTCTGATTATTATGGCTATTGTGATTTTTATGGCTATTATGACTAATGTAATTATTATTAAGATTATTTCCAAGTTCATTATTGTTATTTTTACGACTATTCTGATTATTATGGCTATTATGACAATTATGGTTGATATGGCTAGTATAATGTATACTATGATTATTTCCGAACCCATTATGGTTATTATTATGATTATTATGATTATTACGGATCTTGGTATAATTATCATGAATATTATGATCATCATTAAGATTATTATGGTTACTATGATTATTGTGAATATTGCTATGCTTATTATCATTACAATTACGATTATTATGATTATTGTAGTTATTATGATGATCACTATGATTATTATAGTTGTTAGTATGATTATCAGGATCAATACTCAGATTATTATGGCTATTATGATCTTTATGGTTATTACTGCTATTATAATGATAAATATGATTATTTCCATGTATATTATGGGTATTATTATGACTGGTATTATTATTATAGTTATTATGATTATTATGGCTAGTATAATGCTTATTATGATTATTTCCAAGCTTATTATGGTTATTATTATAATTATTATGATTATTATGGTTATTATGATTAGTATGGCTACTATGGCTAGTATAACGGTTATTATGATTATTTCAAAGCTTATTATGTTTATTATTATGATTACTCTGATTATTATATGTCTAGGAATAATTATGATGAATATTATGGCCATCATTAAGATCATTATGCTTATTACGATGATTATGGTCATTACGTTAATAATAATGGTTATTAGGATTATTTCCATGACTATTCTGTTAATTATGATGATCACTATGATCATAATGGTTGTTAGTATGATTATTATGATCACCATTCTGATTATTATGGCTATTGTGATTTTTATGGCTATTATGACTATTGTAATGATTATTACGATTATTTCCAAGTTCATTATTGTTAATATTACGACTATTATGATTATTATGGCTATTATGACTATTATGGTTGTTATGGCTGGTATAATGTATATTATGATTATTTCCGAACCCATTATGGTTATTATTATGATTATTATGATTATTATGGTTATTATGATTAGTATGGTTACTATGGCTAGTATAACGGTTATTATGATTACTTGAAAGCTTATTAGGTTTATTATTATGATTACTCTGATTATTATATGTCTAGGTATAATTATGATGAATATCATGGTCATCATTGAGATCATTATTGTTATTACGATGATTATGGTTATTACGTTAATAATAATAGTTATTAAGATTATTTCCATGACTATTCTGTTTATTATGATGATTACTATGATCATTATGGTTGTTAGTATTATTATTATGATCACCATTCTGATTATTATGCCTATTGTGATTTTTATGGCTATTATGTCTAATGTAATTATTATGACGATTATTTCCAAGTTCATTATTGTTATTATTACGACTATTATGATTTTTATGGCTATTATGACTATTATGGTTGTTATGGCTAGTATAATGTATATTATGATTATTTCCGTACCCAGTATGGTTATTATTATGATTATTATGATTATTACGGATCTTGGTATAATTATCATGGATATTATGATCATCATTAAGATTATTATGGTTACAATGGTTATTGTGATTATTGCTATGCTTATTAACATTACAATTACGATTATTATGATTATAGTAGTTATTATGATGATCACTATGATTATTATGGCTGTTAGTATGATGATTATGATCAACATTCAGATTATTATGGCTATTATGATTTTTATGGTTATTATTGCTATTATAATGATAAATATGGTTATTTCCAAGTTTATTACGGTTATTATTATGACTATTATGATTATTTTAGTTGTTATGATTATTATGATTATTATAGCTAGTATAATGCTTATTCTGATTATTTCCAAGCTTATTATGGTTATTATTATAATTATTACGATTATTATGGTTATTATGATTAGTATGGTTACTATGGCTAGTATAACGGTTATTATGATTATTTCAAAGCTTATTACGTTTATTATTATGATTACTCTGATTATTATATGTCTAGGTATAATTATGATGAATATTATGGTCATCATTAAGATCATTATGGTTATTACGATGATTATGGTTATTACGTTAATAATAATGGTTATTAAGATTATTTCCATGACTATTCTGTTTGTTATGATGATTACTATGATCATTATGGTTGTTAGTATGATGATTATGATCACCTTTCAGATTATTATGGCTATTGCGATTTTTATGGCTATTATGACTATTGTAATGATTGTTACGATTATTTCCTAGTTCATTATTGGTATTATTACGACTATTATTATTATTATGGCTATTATGACTATTATGGTTGTTATGGCTAGTATAAAGTATATTATGATTATTTCCGAACACATTAGGGTTATTATTATGATTATTATGATTATTACGGATCTTGGTATAATTATCATGGATATTATGATCATCATTAAAATTATTATGGTTACTATGATTATTGTTATTATTGCTATACTTATTAACATTACAATTACGATTATTATGATTATTGTAGTTATTATGATGATCACTATGATTATTATGGTTGTTAGTATGATTATTAGGATCAACATTCAGATTATTATGGCTATTATGATTTTTATGGTTATTATTGCTATTATACTGATAAATATGATTATTTCCAAGTTTATTACGGTTATTATTATGACTATTATGATTATTATAGTTATTATGATTATTATGGTTACTATGGCTAGTATAACGGTTATTATGATTATTTCAAAGCTTATTATGTTTATTATTATGGTTACTATGATTATTATGGATCTTGGTATAATTATGATGAATATTATGGTCATCATTAAGATCATTATGGTTATTACGATGATTATGGTTATTACGATAACCGTAATGATTATTAAGATTATTTCCATGACTATTCTGTTTATTATGATGATTACTATGATCAGTATGATTGTTAGTACGATTATTATGACCACCATTCAGATTATTACGGCTGTTGTGATTTTTATTGCTATTATAGCTATTATAATGATTATTACGATTATTTCCAAGTTCATTATTGTTATTATTACGACTATTATTATTATTATGGCTATTATGACTATTATGGTTGTTATGGCTAGTATAATGTATATTATGATTATTTCTGAACCCATTATGGTTATTATTATGTTTATTATGATTATTACGGATCTTGATATAATTATCATGAATATTATGATCATCATTAAGATTTTTATGGTTACTATGATTATTGCGATTATTGCTATGCTTATTAACATTACAATTACGATTATTATGGTTATTGTAGTTATTATGATGATCACTATGATTATTATGGCTGTTAGTATGATTATTATGATCAACATTCAGATTATTATGGCTATTATGATTTTTATGGTTATTATTGCTATTATAATGATAAATATGATTATTTCCTAGTTTATTATGGTTATTATTATGACTATTATGATTATTATAGTTATTACGATTATTATGATTATTATGGCTAGTATAATGCTTATTATGATTATTTCCAAGCTTATTATGGTTATTATTATAATTATTATGATTATTATGTTTATTATGATTATTATGGTAACTATGGCTAGTATAACGTCTATTATTATTATTTCAAAGCTTATTATGTTTATTATTATGGTTACTATGATTATTATGGGTCTTGCTATAATTATGATGAATATCATGATCATCATTAAGATCATTATGGTTATTGCGATTATTATGACTATTATGATTATTCTAGTTATTATGATTATTATGGTTATTATGGCTAGTATAAAGGTTATTATGCTTATTTCAAAGCTTATTATGTTTACTGTTATGATTACTCTGATTATTATTTGTCTTAGTATAATTATGATGAATATTATGGTCATCATTGAGATCATTATGGTTATTACGGTGATTATGGTTAGTACGTTAATCATAATGGTTATTAAGATTATTTCCATCACTATTCTGTTTATTATGATGATTACTATGATCATTATGGTTGTTAGTATGATTATTATGATCACCTTTCAGATTATTACGGCTATTGTGATTTTTATGGCTATTATGACTATTCTAATGATTATTGGGATTATTTCCAAGTTCATTATCGCTATTATTACGACTATTATGATTATTATGGCTATTATGACTATTATGGTTGATATGGCTAGTATAATGTATATTGTGATTATTTCCGAACCCATTATGGTTATTATTATGATTATTATGATTATTACGGATCTTGGTATAATTGTCATGGATATTATGATCATCATTAAGATTATTATGGTTACTATGATTATTGTGATTATTGCTATGCTTATTAACAATACAATTACGATTGTTATGATTATTGTAGTTATTATGATGATCACTATGATTATTATGGCTGTTAGTATGATTATTATGATCAACATTCAGATTATTATGGCTATTATGATTTTTATGGTTGTTATTGCTATTATAATGATAAATATGATTATTTCCAAGTTTATTATGGTTATTATTATGACTATTATGATTATTATAGTTATTATGATTATTATGATTATTATGGCTAGTATAATGCTTATTATGATTATCTCCAAGCTTATTATGGTTATTATTATAATTATTACGATTATTATGGTTATTATGATTAGTATGGTTACTATGGCTAGTATAACGGTTATTATGATTATTTCAAAGCTTATTACGTTTATTATTATGATTACTCTGATTATTATATGTCTAGGTATAATTATGATGAATATTATGGTCATCATTAAGATCATTATGGTTATTACGATGATTATGGTTATTACGTTAATAATAATGGTTATTAAGATTATTTCCATGACTATTCTGTTTGTTATGATGATTACTATGATCATTATGGTTGTTAGTATGATGATTATGATCACCTTTCAGATTATTATGGCTATTGCGATTTTTATGGCTATTATGACTATTGTAATGATTGTTACGATTATTTCCTAGTTCATTATTGGTATTATTACGACTATTATTATTATTATGGCTATTATGACTATTATGGTTGTTATGGCTAGTATAAAGTATATTATGATTATTTCCGAACACATTAGGGTTATTATTATGATTATTATGATTATTACGGATCTTGGTATAATTATCATGGATATTATGATCATCATTAAAATTATTATGGTTACTATGATTATTGTTATTATTGCTATACTTATTAACATTACAATTACGATTATTATGATTATTGTAGTTATTATGATGATCACTATGATTATTATGGTTGTTAGTATGATTATTAGGATCAACATTCAGATTATTATGGCTATTATGATTTTTATGGTTATTATTGCTATTATACTGATAAATATGATTATTTCCAAGTTTATTACGGTTATTATTATGACTATTATGATTATTATAGTTATTATGATTATTATGGTTACTATGGCTAGTATAACGGTTATTATGATTATTTCAAAGCTTATTATGTTTATTATTATGGTTACTATGATTATTATGGATCTTGGTATAATTATGATGAATATTATGGTCATCATTAAGATCATTATGGTTATTACGATGATTATGGTTATTACGATAACCGTAATGATTATTAAGATTATTTCCATGACTATTCTGTTTATTATGATGATTACTATGATCAGTATGATTGTTAGTACGATTATTATGACCACCATTCAGATTATTACGGCTGTTGTGATTTTTATTGCTATTATAGCTATTATAATGATTATTACGATTATTTCCAAGTTCATTATTGTTATTATTACGACTATTATTATTATTATGGCTATTATGACTATTATGGTTGTTATGGCTAGTATAATGTATATTATGATTATTTCTGAACCCATTATGGTTATTATTATGTTTATTATGATTATTACGGATCTTGATATAATTATCATGAATATTATGATCATCATTAAGATTTTTATGGTTACTATGATTATTGCGATTATTGCTATGCTTATTAACATTACAATTACGATTATTATGGTTATTGTAGTTATTATGATGATCACTATGATTATTATGGCTGTTAGTATGATTATTATGATCAACATTCAGATTATTATGGCTATTATGATTTTTATGGTTATTATTGCTATTATAATGATAAATATGATTATTTCCTAGTTTATTATGGTTATTATTATGACTATTATGATTATTATAGTTATTACGATTATTATGATTATTATGGCTAGTATAATGCTTATTATGATTATTTCCAAGCTTATTATGGTTATTATTATAATTATTATGATTATTATGTTTATTATGATTATTATGGTAACTATGGCTAGTATAACGGTTATTATGATTATTTCAAAGCTTATTATGTTTATTATTATGGTTACTATGATTATTATGGGTCTTGGTATAATTATGATGAATATCATGATCATCATTAAGATCATTATGGTTATTGCGATGATTATGGTTATTACGTTAATAATAATGGTTATTAAGATTATTTCCATGACTATTCTGTTTATTATGATGATTACTATGATCATTATGGTTGTTAGTATGATTATTATGATCACCTTTCAGATTATTATGGCTATTGTGATTTTTGTGGCTATTATGACTATTGTAATGATTATTACGATTATTTCCTAGTTCATTATTGTTATTATTACGACTATTATGATTATTATGTCTATTATGACTATTATGGTTGTTATGGCTAGTATAAAGTATATTATGATTATTTCCGAACACATTAGGGTTATTATTATGATTATTATGATTATTACGGATCTTGGTATAATTATCATGGATATTATGATCATCATTAAAATTATTATGGTTACTATGATTATTGTTATTATTGCTATACTTATTAACATTACAATTACGATTATTATGATTATTGTAGTTATTATGATGATCACTATGATTATTATGGTTGTTAGTATGATTATTAGGATCAACATTCAGATTATTATGGCTATTATGATTTTTATGGTTATTATTGCTATTATACTGATAGATATGATTATTTCCAAGTTTATTATGGTTATTATTATGACTACCATGATTATTATAGTTATTATGGTTATTATGATTATTATGGCTAGTATAATGCTTATTATGATTATTTCCAAGCTTATTATGGTTATTATTATAATTATTATGATGAGTATGGTTATTATGATTATTATTGCTACTATGGCCAGTATAACGGTTATTATGATTATTTCAAAGCTTATTATGTTTATTATTATGGTTACTATGATTATTATGGATCTTGGTATAATTATGATGAATATAATGACCATCATTAAGATCATTATGGTTATTGCGATTATTATGACTATTATGATTACTCTAGTTATTATGATTATTATGGTTATTATGGCTAGTATAAAGGTTATTATGATTATTTCAAAGCTTATTATGTTTATTATTATGATTACTCAGATTATTATATGTCTAGGTATAATTATGATGAATATTAGGGTCATCATTGAGATCATTATGGTTATTAAGGTGATTACGGTTATTACGTTAATAATAACTATTATTAAGATTATTTCCATGACTATTCTGTTTATTATGATGATTACTATGATCATTATGGTTGTTAGTAGGATTATTATGATCACCATTCTGATTATTGTGGCTATTGTGATTTTTATGACTATTATGACTATTATAATGATTATTACGATTATTTCCTAGTTCATTATTGTTATTATTACGACCATTATGATTATTATGGCTATTATGACTATTATGGTTGTTATGGCTAGTATAATGTGTATTATGATTATTTCCGAACCCATTATGGTTATTATTATGATTATTATGATTATTACGGATCTTGGTATAATTATCATGGATATTATGATCATCATTAAAATTATTATGGTTACTATGATTATTGTTATTATTGCTATACTTATTAACATTACAATTACGATTATTATGATTATTGTAGTTATTATGATGATCACTATGATTATTATGGTTGTTAGTATGATTATTAGGATGAACATTCAGATTATTATGGCTATTATGACTATTATGGTTGTTATGGCTAGTATAATGTATATTATGATTATTTCCGAACCCATTAGGGTTATTATTACGATTATTATGATTATTACGGATCTTGGTATAATTATCATGGATATTATGATCATCATTAAGATTATTACGGTTACTATGATTATTGTGATTATTGCTAAGCTTATTAACATTACAATTACGATTATTATGATAATTGTAGTTATTATGATGATCACTATGATTATTATGGCTGTTAGTATGATTATTATGATCAACATTCAGATTATTATGGCTATTATGATTTTTATGGTTATTATTGCTATTATACTGATAAATATGATTATTTCCAAGTTTATTACGGTTATTATTATGACTAATATGATTATTATAATTATTATGATTATTATGGTTACTATGGCTGGTATAACGGTTATTATGATTGTTTCAAAGCTTATTATGTTTATAATTATGGTTACTATGGTTATTATGGTTGTTAGTATGATTATTATGATCACCATTCTGATTATTATCGCTATTATGATTTTTATGGATATTATGACTATTATAATGATTATTACGATTATTTCCAAGTTCATTATTGTTATTAATACGACTATTATGATTATTATGTCTATTATGACTATTATGGTTGTTATGGCTAGTATAACGTATATTATGATTATTTCCGAACACATTAGGGTTATTATTATGATTATTATGATTATTACGGATCTTGGTATAATTATCATGGATATTATGATCATCATTAAAATTATTATGGTTACTATGATTATTGTTATTATTGCTATACTTATTAACATTACAATTACGATTATTATGATTATTGTAGTTATTATGATGATCACTATGATTATTATGGTTGTTAGTATGATTATTAGGATCAACATTCAGATTATTATGGCTATTATGATTTTTATGGTTATTATTGCTATTATACTGATAGATATGATTATTTCCAAGTTTATTACGGTTATTATTATGACTATTATGATTATTATAGTTATTATGATTATTATGGTTACTATGGCTAGTATAACGGTTATTATGATTATTTCAAAGCTTATTATGTTTATTATTATGGTTACTATGATTATTATGGATCTTGGTATAATTATGATGAATATTATGGTCATCATTAAGATCATTATGGTTATTACGATGATTATGGTTATTACGATAACCGTAATGATTATTAAGATTATTTCCATGACTATTCTGTTTATTATGATGATTACTATGATCAGTATGATTGTTAGTACGATTATTATGACCACCATTCAGATTATTACGGCTGTTGTGATTTTTATTGCTATTATAGCTATTATAATGATTATTACGATTATTTCCAAGTTCATTATTGTTATTATTACGACTATTATTATTATTATGGCTATTATGACTATTATGGTTGTTATGGCTAGTATAATGTATATTATGATTATTTCCGAACCCATTATGGTTATTATTATGTTTATTATGATTATTACGGATCTTGATATAATTATCATGAATATTATGATCATCATTAAGATTTTTATGGTTACTATGATTATTGCGATTATTGCTATGCTTATTAACATTACAATTACGATTATTATGGTTATTGTAGTTATTATGATGATCACTATGATTATTATGGCTGTTAGTATGATTATTATGATCAACATTCAGATTATTATGGCTATTATGATTTTTATGGTTATTATTGCTATTATAATGATAAATATGATTATTTCCAAGTTTATTATGGTTATTATTATGACTACCATGATTATTATAGTTATTATGGTTATTATGATTATTATGGCTAGTATAATGCTTATTATGATTATTTCCAAGCTTATTATGGTTATTATTATAATTATTATGATGAGTATGGTTATTATGATTATTATTGCTACTATGGCCAGTATAACGGTTATTATGATTATTTCAAAGCTTATTATGTTTATTATTATGGTTACTATGATTATTATGGATCTTGGTATAATTATGATGAATATAATGACCATCATTAAGATCATTATGGTTATTGCGATTATTATGACTATTATGATTACTCTAGTTATTACGATTATTATGGTTATTATGGCTAGTATAAAGGTTATTATGATTATTTCAAAGCTTATTATGTTTATTATTATGATTACTCTGATTATTATATGTCTAGGTATAATTATGATGAATATTAGGGTCATCATTGAGATCATTATGGTTATTAAGGTGATTACGGTTATTACGTTAATAATAACTATTATTAAGATTATTTCCATGACTATTCTGTTTATTATGATGATTACTATGATCATTATGGTTGTTAGTAGGATTATTATGATCACCATTCTGATTATTGTGGCTATTGTGATTTTTATGACTATTATGACTATTATAATGATTATTACGATTATTTCCTAGTTCATTATTGTTATTATTACGACCATTATGATTATTATGGCTATTATGACTATTATGGTTGTTATGGCTAGTATAATGTGTATTATGATTATTTCCGAACCCATTATGGTTATTATTATGATTATTATGATTATTACGGATCTTGG
Source organism: Calliopsis andreniformis (assembly GCF_051401765.1). NCBI lineage: Eukaryota > Metazoa > Arthropoda > Insecta > Hymenoptera > Andrenidae > Calliopsis > Calliopsis andreniformis. The sequence continues at coordinate 332,052 of NW_027480609.1, read as the reverse complement.
TATAATTATCATGGATATTATGATCATCATTAAAATTATTATGGTTACTATGATTATTGTTATCATTGCTATACTTATTAACATTACAACTACGATTATTATGATTATTGTAGTTATTATGATGATCACTATGATTATTATGGTTGTTAGTATGATTATTAGGATCAACATTCAGATTATTATGGCTATTATGACTATTATGGTTGTTATGGCTAGTATAATGTATATTATGATTATTTCCGAACCCATTAGGGTTATTATTACGACTATTATGATTATTACGGATCTTGGTATAATTATCATGGATATTATGATCATCATTAAGATTATTACGGTTACTATGATTATTGTGATTATTGCTAAGCTTATTAACATTACAATTACGATTATTATGATAATTGTAGTTATTATGATGATCACTATGATTATTATGGCTGTTAGTATGATTATTATGATCAACATTCAGATTATTATGGCTATTATGATTTTTATGGTTATTATTGCTATTATACTGATAAATATGATTATTTCCAAGTTTATTACGGTTATTATTATGACTAATATGATTATTATAGTTATTATGATTATTATGGTTACTATGGCTAGTATAACGGTTATTATGATTATTTCAAAGCTTATTATGTTTATTATTATGGTTACTATGATTATTATGGATCTTGGTATAATTATGATGAATATAATGACCATCATTAAGATCATTATGGTTATTGCGATTATTATGACTATTATGATTACTCTAGTTATTATGATTATTATGGTTATTATGGCTAGTATAAAGGTTATTATGATTATTTCAAAGCTTATTATGTTTATTATTATGATTACTCTGATTATTATATGTCTAGGTATAATTATGATGAATATTAGGGTCATCATTGAGATCATTATGGTTATTAAGGTGATTACGGTTATTACGTTAATAATAACTATTATTAAGATTATTTCCATGACTATTCTGTTTATTATGATGATTACTATGATCATTATGGTTGTTAGTAGGATTATTATGATCACCATTCTGATTATTGTGGCTATTGTGATTTTTATGACTATTATGACTATTATAATGATTATTACGATTATTTCCTAGTTCATTATTGTTATTATTACGACCATTATGATTATTATGGCTATTATGACTATTATGGTTGTTATGGCTAGTATAATGTGTATTATGATTATTTCCGAACCCATTATGGTTATTATTATGATTATTATGATTATTACGGATCTTGGTATAATTATCATGGATATTATGATCATCATTAAAATTATTATGGTTACTATGATTATAGTTATTATTGCTATACTTATTAACATTACAATTACGATTATTATGATTATTGTAGTTATTATGATGATCACTATGATTATTATGGTTGTTAGTATGATTATTAGGATCAACATTCAGATTATTATGGCTATTATGATTTTTATGGTTATTATTGCTATTATACTGATAAATATGATTATTTCCAAGTTTATTACGGTTATTATTATGACTAATATGATTATTATAGTTATTATGATTATTATGGTTACTATGGCTAGTATAACGGTTATTATGATTATTTCAAAGCTTATTATGTTTATTATTATGGTTACTATGATTATTATGGATCTTGGTATAATTATGATGAATATTATGGTCATCATTAAGATCATTATGGTTATTACGTTAATAATAATGATTATTAAGATTATTTCCATGACTATTCTGTTTATCATGATGATTACTATGATCATTATGGTTGTTAGTATGATTATTATGATCACCATTCTGATTATTATGGCTATTGTGATTTTTATGGCTATTATGACTATTATAATGATTATTACGATTATTTCCAAGTTCATTATTGTTATTATTACGACTATTATGATTATTATGGCTATTATGACTATTATGGTCGTTATGGCTAGTATAATGTATATTATGATTATTTCCGAACCCAATATGGTTATTATTATGATTATTATGATTATTACGGATCTTGGTATAATTATCATGGATATTATGGTCATCATTAAAATTATTATGGTTACTATGATTATTGTGATTATTGCTATGCTTATTAACATTACAATTACGATTATTATGATTATTGTAGTTATTATGATGATCACTATGATTATTATGGTTGTTAGTATGATTATTAGGATCAACATTCAGATTATTATGGCTATTATGACTATTATGGTTGTTATGGCTAGTATAATGTATATTATGATTATTTCCGAACCCATTAGGGTTATTATTACGATTATTATGATTATTACGGATCTTGGTATAATTATCATGGATATTATGATCATCATTAAGATTATTACGGTTACTATGATTATTGTGATTATTGCTAAGCTTATTAACATTACAATTACGATTATTATGATAATTGTAGTTATTATGATGATCACTATGATTATTATGGTTATTAGTATGATTATTAGGATCAACATTCAGATTATTATGGCTATTATGATTTTTATGGTTATTATTGCTATTATACTGATAAATATGATTATTTCCAAGTTTATTACGGTTATTATTATGACTAATATGATTATTATAGTTATTATGATTATTATGGTTACTATGGCTAGTATAACGGTTATTATGATTATTTCAAAGCTTATTATGTTTATTATTATGGTTACTATGATTATTATGGATCTTGGTATAATTATGATGAATATTATGGTCATCATTAAGATCATTATGGTTATTACGTTAATAATAATGATTATTAAGATTATTTCCATGACTATTCTGTTTATCATGATGATTACTATGATCATTATGGTTGTTAGTATGATTATTATGATCACCATTCTGATTATTATGGCTATTGTGATTTTTATGGCTATTATGACTATTATAATGATTATTACGATTATTTCCAAGTTCATTATTGTTATTATTACGACTATTATGATTATTATGGCTATTATGACTATTATGGTCGTTATGGCTAGTATAATGTATATTATGATTATTTCCGAACCCAATATGGTTATTATTATGATTATTATGATTATTACGGATCTTGGTATAATTATCATGGATATTATGGTCATCATTAAGATTATTACGGTTACTATGATTATTGTGATTATTGCTATGCTTATTAACATTACAATTACGATTATTATGATTATTGTAGTTATTATGATGATCACTATTATTATTATGGTTGTTAGAATAATTATTAGGATCAACATTCAGATTATTATGGCTATTATGATTTTTATGGTTATTATTGCTATTATAATGATAAATATGATTATTTCCAAGTTTATTATGGTTATTATTATGACTAGTACGATCATTATAGTTATTATGATTATTATGGCTACTATAATGCTTATTATGATTATTTTCAAGCTTATTATGGTTATTACTATAATTATTATGATTATTATGGTTACTATGGCTGGTATAACGGTTATTATGATTATTTCAAAGCTTATTATGTTTATAATTATGGTTACTATGATTATTATGGTTGTTAGTATGATTATTATGATCACCATTCTGATTATTATCGCTATTATGATTTCTATGGATATTATGACTATTATAATGATTATTACGATTATTTCCAAGTTCATTATTGTTATTAATACGACTATTATGATTATTATGTCTATTATGACTATTATGGTTGTTATGGCTAGTATAAAGTATATTATGATTATTTCCGAACACATTAGGGTTATTATTATGATTATTATGATTATTACGGATCTTGGTATAATTATCATGGATATTATGATCATCATTAAAATTATTATGGTTACTATGATTATTGTTATTATTGCTATACTTATTAACATTACAATTACGATTATTATGATTATTGTAGTTATTATGATGATCACTATGATTATTATGGTTGTTAGTATGATTATTAGGATCAACATTCAGATTATTATGGCTATTATGATTTTTATGGTTATTATTGCTATTATACTGATAGATATGATTATTTCCAAGTTTATTATGGTTATTATTATGACTACCATGATTATTATAGTTATTATGGTTATTATGATTATTATGGCTAGTATAATGCTTATTATGATTATTTCCAAGCTTATTATGGTTATTATTATAATTATTATGATGAGTATGGTTATTATGATTATTATTGCTACTATGGCCAGTATAACGGTTATTATGATTATTTCAAAGCTTATTATGTTTATTATTATGGTTACTATGATTATTATGGATCTTGGTATAATTATGATGAATATAATGACCATCATTAAGATCATTATGGTTATTGCGATTATTATGACTATTATGATTACTCTAGTTATTATGATTATTATGGTTATTATGGCTAGTATAAAGGTTATTATGATTATTTCAAAGCTTATTATGTTTATTATTATGATTACTCTGATTATTATATGTCTAGGTATAATTATGATGAATATTAGGGTCATCATTGAGATCATTATGGTTATTAAGGTGATTACGGTTATTACGTTAATAATAACTATTATTAAGATTATTTCCATGACTATTCTGTTTATTATGATGATTACTATGATCATTATGGTTGTTAGTAGGATTATTATGATCACCATTCTGATTATTGTGGCTATTGTGATTTTTATGACTATTATGACTATTATAATGATTATTACGATTATTTCCTAGTTCATTATTGTTATTATTACGACCATTATGATTATTATGGCTATTATGACTATTATGGTTGTTATGGCTAGTATAATGTGTATTATGATTATTTCCGAACCCATTATGGTTATTATTATGATTATTATGATTATTACGGATCTTGGTATAATTATCATGGATATTATGATCATCATTAAAATTATTATGGTTACTATGATTATAGTTATTATTGCTATACTTATTAACATTACAATTACGATTATTATGATTATTGTAGTTATTATGATGATCACTATGATTATTATGGTTATTAGTATGATTATTAGGATCAACATTCAGATTATTATGGCTATTATGATTTTTATGGTTATTATTGCTATTATACTGATAAATATGATTATTTCCAAGTTTATTACGGTTATTATTATGACTAATATGATTATTATAGTTATTATGATTATTATGGTTACTATGGCTAGTATAACGGTTATTATGATTATTTCAAAGCTTATTATGTTTATTATTATGGTTACTATGATTATTATGGATCTTGGTATAATTATGATGAATATTATGGTCATCATTAAGATCATTATGGTTATTACGTTAATAATAATGATTATTAAGATTATTTCCATGACTATTCTGTTTATCATGATGATTACTATGATCATTATGGTTGTTAGTATGATTATTATGATCACCATTCTGATTATTATGGCTATTGTGATTTTTATGGCTATTATGACTATTATAATGATTATTACGATTATTTCCAAGTTCATTATTGTTATTATTACGACTATTATGATTATTATGGCTATTATGACTATTATGGTCGTTATGGCTAGTATAATGTATATTATGATTATTTCCGAACCCAATATGGTTATTATTATGATTATTATGATTATTACGGATCTTGGTATAATTATCATGGATATTATGGTCATCATTAAGATTATTACGGTTACTATGATTATTGTGATTATTGCTATGCTTATTAACATTACAATTACGATTATTATGATTATTGTAGTTATTATGATGATCACTATTATTATTATGGTTGTTAGAATAATTATTAGGATCAACATTCAGATTATTATGGCTATTATGATTTTTATGGTTATTATTGCTATTATAATGATAAATATGATTATTTCCAAGTTTATTATGGTTATTATTATGACTAGTACGATCATTATAGTTATTATGATTATTATGGCTACTATAATGCTTATTATGATTATTTTCAAGCTTATTATGGTTATTACTATAATTATTATGATTATTATGGTTACTATGGCTGGTATAACGGTTATTATGATTATTTCAAAGCTTATTATGTTTATAATTATGGTTACTATGATTATTATGGTTGTTAGTATGATTATTATGATCACCATTCTGATTATTATCGCTATTATGATTTCTATGGATATTATGACTATTATAATGATTATTACGATTATTTCCAAGTTCATTATTGTTATTAATACGACTATTATGATTATTATGTCTATTATGACTATTATGGTTGTTATGGCTAGTATAAAGTATATTATGATTATTTCCGAACACATTAGGGTTATTATTATGATTATTATGATTATTACGGATCTTGGTATAATTATCATGGATATTATGATCATCATTAAAATTATTATGGTTACTATGATTATTGTTATTATTGCTATACTTATTAACATTACAATTACGATTATTATGATTATTGTAGTTATTATGATGATCACTATGATTATTATGGTTGTTAGTATGATTATTAGGATCAACATTCAGATTATTATGGCTATTATGATTTTTATGGTTATTATTGCTATTATACTGATAGATATGATTATTTCCAAGTTTATTATGGTTATTATTATGACTACCATGATTATTATAGTTATTATGGTTATTATGATTATTATGGCTAGTATAATGCTTATTATGATTATTTCCAAGCTTATTATGGTTATTATTATAATTATTATGATGAGTATGGTTATTATGATTATTATTGCTACTATGGCCAGTATAACGGTTATTATGATTATTTCAAAGCTTATTATGTTTATTATTATGGTTACTATGATTATTATGGATCTTGGTATAATTATGATGAATATAATGACCATCATTAAGATCATTATGGTTATTGCGATTATTATGACTATTATGATTACTCTAGTTATTATGATTATTATGGTTATTATGGCTAGTATAAAGGTTATTATGATTATTTCAAAGCTTATTATGTTTATTATTATGATTACTCTGATTATTATATGTCTAGGTATAATTATGATGAATATTAGGGTCATCATTGAGATCATTATGGTTATTAAGGTGATTACGGTTATTACGTTAATAATAACTATTATTAAGATTATTTCCATGACTATTCTGTTTATTATGATGATTACTATGATCATTATGGTTGTTAGTAGGATTATTATGATCACCATTCTGATTATTGTGGCTATTGTGATTTTTATGACTATTATGACTATTATAATGATTATTACGATTATTTCCTAGTTCATTATTGTTATTATTACGACCATTATGATTATTATGGCTATTATGACTATTATGGTTGTTATGGCTAGTATAATGTGTATTATGATTATTTCCGAACCCATTATGGTTATTATTATGATTATTATGATTATTACGGATCTTGGTATAATTATCATGGATATTATGATCATCATTAAAATTATTATGGTTACTATGATTATTGTTATTATTGCTATACTTATTAACATTACAATTACGATTATTATGATTATTGCAGTTATTATGATGATCACTATGATTATTATGGTTGTTAGTATGATTATTAGGATCAACATTCAGATTATTATGGCTGTTATGACTATTATGGTTGTTATGGCTAGTATAATGTATATTATGATTATTTCCGAACCCATTAGGGTTATTATTACGATTATTATGATTATTACGGATCTTGGTATAATTATCATGGATATTATGATCATCATTAAGATTATTACGGTTACTATGATTATTGTGATTATTGCTAAGCTTATTAACATTACAATTACGATTATTATGATAATTGTAGTTATTATGATGATCACTATGATTATTATGGCTGTTAGTATGATTATTATGATCAACATTCAGATTATTATGGCTATTATGATTTTTATGGTTATTATTGCTATTATACTGATAAATATGATTATTTCCAAGTTTATTACGGTTATTATTATGACTAATATGATTATTATAGTTATTATGATTATTATGGTTACTATGGCTAGTATAACGGTTATTATGATTATTTCAAAGCTTATTATGTTTATTATTATGGTTACTATGATTATTATGGATCTTGGTATAATTATGATGAATATTATGGTCATCATTAAGATCATTATGGTTATTACGTTAATAATAATGATTATTAAGATTATTTCCATGACTATTCTGTTTATCATGATGATTACTATGATCATTATGGTTGTTAGTATGATTATTATGATCACCATTCTGATTATTATGGCTATTGTGATTTTTATGGCTATTATGACTATTATAATGATTATTACGATTATTTCCAAGTTAATTATTGTTATTATTACGACTATTATGATTATTATGGCTATTATGACTATTATGGTCGTTATGGCTAGTATAATGTATATTATGATTATTTCCGAACCCAATATGGTTATTATTATGATTATTATGATTATTACGGATCTTGGTATAATTATCATGGATATTATGGTCATCATTAAGATTATTACGGTTACTATGATTATTGTGATTATTGCTATGCTTATTAACATTACAATTACGATTATTATGATTATTGTAGTTATTATGATGATCACTATGATTATTATGGTTGTTAGTATGATTATTAGGATCAACATTCAGATTATTATGGCTATTATGATTTTTATGGTTATTATTGCTATTATAATGATAAATATGATTATTTCCAAGTTTATTATGGTTATTATTATGACTAGTACGATTATTATAGTTATTATGGTTATTATGATTATTATGGCTAGTATAATGCTTATTATGATTATATCCAAGCTTATTATGGTTATTATTATAATTATTATGATGAGTATGGTTATTATGATTATTATTGCTACTATGGCTAGTATAACGGTTATTATGATTATTTCAAAGCTTATTATGTTTATTATTATGGTTACTATGATTATTATGGATCTTGGTATAATTATGATGAATATAATGACCATCATTAAGATCATTATGGTTATTGCGATTATTATGACTATTATGATTACTCTAGTTATTATGATTATTATGGTTATTATGGCTAGTATAAAGGTTATTATGATTATTTCAAAGCTTATTATGTTTATTATTATGATTACTCTGATTATTATATGTCTAGGTATAATTATGATGAATATTAGGGTCATCATTGAGATCATTATGGTTATTAAGGTGATTACGGTTATTACGTTAATAATAACTATTATTAAGATTATTTCCATGACTATTCTGTTTATTATGATGATTACTATGATCATTATGGTTGTTAGTAGGATTATTATGATCACCATTCTGATTATTGTGGCTATTGTGATTTTTATGACTATTATGACTATTATAATGATTATTACGATTATTTCCTAGTTCATTATTGTTATTATTACGACCATTATGATTATTATGGCTATTATGACTATTATGGTTGTTATGGCTAGTATAATGTGTATTATGATTATTTCCGAACCCATTATGGTTATTATTATGATTATTATGATTATTACGGATCTTGGTATAATTATCATGGATATTATGATCATCATTAAAATTATTATGGTTACTATGATTATAGTTACTATTGCTATACTTATTAACATTACAATTACGATTATTATGATTATTGTAGTTATTATGATGATCACTATGATTATTATGGTTATTAGTATGATTATTAGGATCAACATTCAGATTATTATGGCTATTATGATTTTTATGGTTATTATTGCTATTATACTGATAAATATGATTATTTCCAAGTTTATTACGGTTATTATTATGACTAATATGATTATTATAGTTATTATGATTATTATGGTTACTATGGCTAGTATAACGGTTATTATGATTATTTCAAAGCTTATTATGTTTATTATTATGGTTACTATGATTATTATGGATCTTGGTATAATTATGATGAATATTATGGTCATCATTAAGATCATTATGGTTATTACGTTAATAATAATGATTATTAAGATTATTTCCATGACTATTCTGTTTATCATGATGATTACTATGATCATTATGGTTGTTAGTATGATTATTATGATCACCATTCTGATTATTATGGCTATTGTGATTTTTATGGCTATTATGACTATTATAATGATTATTACGATTATTTCCAAGTTCATTATTGTTATTATTACGACTATTATGATTATTATGGCTATTATGACTATTATGGTCGTTATGGCTAGTATAATGTATATTATGATTATTTCCGAACCCAATATGGTTATTATTATGATTATTATGATTATTACGGATCTTGGTATAATTATCATGGATATTATGGTCATCATTAAGATTATTACGGTTACTATGATTATTGTGATTATTGCTATGCTTATTAACATTACAATTACGATTATTATGATTATTGTAGTTATTATGATGATCACTATTATTATTATGGTTGTTAGAATAATTATTAGGATCAACATTCAGATTATTATGGCTATTATGATTTTTATGGTTATTATTGCTATTATAATGATAAATATGATTATTTCCAAGTTTATTATGGTTATTATTATGACTAGTACGATCATTATAGTTATTATGATTATTATGGCTACTATAATGCTTATTATGATTATTTTCAAGCTTATTATGGTTATTACTATAATTATTATGATTATTATGGTTACTATGGCTGGTATAACGGTTATTATGATTATTTCAAAGCTTATTATGTTTATAATTATGGTTACTATGATTATTATGGTTGTTAGTATGATTATTATGATCACCATTCTGATTATTATCGCTATTATGATTTCTATGGATATTATGACTATTATAATGATTATTACGATTATTTCCAAGTTCATTATTGTTATTAATACGACTATTATGATTATTATGTCTATTATGACTATTATGGTTGTTATGGCTAGTATAAAGTATATTATGATTATTTCCGAACACATTAGGGTTATTATTATGATTATTATGATTATTACGGATCTTGGTATAATTATCATGGGTATTATGATCATCATTAAAATTATTATGGTTACTATGATTATTGTTATTATTGCTATACTTATTAACATTACAATTACGATTATTATGATTATTGTAGTTATTATGATGATCACTATGATTATTATGGTTGTTAGTATGATTATTAGGATCAACATTCAGATTATTATGGCTATTATGATTTTTATGGTTATTATTGCTATTATACTGATAGATATGATTATTTCCAAGTTTATTATGGTTATTATTATGACTACCATGATTATTATAGTTATTATGGTTATTATGATTATTATGGCTAGTATAATGCTTATTATGATTATTTCCAAGCTTATTATGGTTATTATTATAATTATTATGATGAGTATGGTTATTATGATTATTATTGCTACTATGGCCAGTATAACGGTTATTATGATTATTTCAAAGCTTATTATGTTTATTATTATGGTTACTATGATTATTATGGATCTTGGTATAATTATGATGAATATAATGACCATCATTAAGATCATTATGGTTATTGCGATTATTATGACTATTATGATTACTCTAGTTATTATGATTATTATGGTTATTATGGCTAGTATAAAGGTTATTATGATTATTTCAAAGCTTATTATGTTTATTATTATGATTACTCTGATTATTATATGTCTAGGTATAATTATGATGAATATTAGGGTCATCATTGAGATCATTATGGTTATTAAGGTGATTACGGTTATTACGTTAATAATAACTATTATTAAGATTATTTCCATGACTATTCTGTTTATTATGATGATTACTATGATCATTATGGTTGTTAGTAGGATTATTATGATCACCATTCTGATTATTGTGGCTATTGTGATTTTTATGACTATTATGACTATTATAATGATTATTACGATTATTTCCTAGTTCATTATTGTTATTATTACGACCATTATGATTATTATGGCTATTATGACTATTATGGTTGTTATGGCTAGTATAATGTGTGTTATGATTATTTCCGAACCCATTATGGTTATTATTATGATTATTATGATTATTACGGATCTTGGTATAATTATCATGGATATTATGATCATCATTAAAATTATTATGGTTACTATGATTATTGTTATTATTGCTATACTTATTAACATTACAATTACGATTATTATGATTATTGCAGTTATTATGATGATCACTATGATTATTATGGTTGTTAGTATGATTATTAGGATCAACATTCAGATTATTATGGCTGTTATGACTATTATGGTTGTTATGGCTAGTATAATGTATATTATGATTATTTCCGAACCCATTAGGGTTATTATTACGATTATTATGATTATTACGGATCTTGGTATAATTATCATGGATATTATGATCATCATTAAGATTATTACGGTTACTATGATTATTGTGATTATTGCTAAGCTTATTAACATTACAATTACGATTATTATGATAATTGTAGTTATTATGATGATCACTATGATTATTATGGCTGTTAGTATGATTATTATGATCAACATTCAGATTATTATGGCTATTATGATTTTTATGGTTATTATTGCTATTATACTGATAAATATGATTATTTCCAAGTTTATTACGGTTATTATTATGACTAATATGATTATTATAGTTATTATGATTATTATGGTTACTATGGCTAGTATAACGGTTATTATGATTATTTCAAAGCTTATTATGTTTATTATTATGGTTACTATGATTATTATGGATCTTGGTATAATTATGATGAATATTATGGTCATCATTAAGATCATTATGGTTATTACGTTAATAATAATGATTATTAAGATTATTTCCATGACTATTCTGTTTATCATGATGATTACTATGATCATTATGGTTGTTAGTATGATTATTATGATCACCATTCTGATTATTATGGCTATTGTGATTTTTATGGCTATTATGACTATTATAATGATTATTACGATTATTTCCAAGTTAATTATTGTTATTATTACGACTATTATGATTATTATGGCTATTATGACTATTATGGTCGTTATGGCTAGTATAATGTATATTATGATTATTTCCGAACCCAATATGGTTATTATTATGATTATTATGATTATTACGGATCTTGGTATAATTATCATGGATATTATGGTCATCATTAAGATTATTACGGTTACTATGATTATTGTGATTATTGCTATGCTTATTAACATTACAATTACGATTATTATGATTATTGTAGTTATTATGATGATCACTATGATTATTATGGTTGTTAGTATGATTATTAGGATCAACATTCAGATTATTATGGCTATTATGATTTTTATGGTTATTATTGCTATTATAATGATAAATATGATTATTTCCAAGTTTATTATGGTTATTATTATGACTAGTACGATTATTATAGTTATTATGGTTATTATGATTATTATGGCTAGTATAATGCTTATTATGATTATATCCAAGCTTATTATGGTTATTATTATAATTATTATGATGAGTATGGTTATTATGATTATTATTGCTACTATGGCTAGTATAACGGTTATTATGATTATTTCAAAGCTTATTATGTTTATTATTATGGTTACTATGATTATTATGGATCTTGGTATAATTATGATGAATATAATGACCATCATTAAGATCATTATGGTTATTGCGATTATTATGACTATTATGATTACTCTAGTTATTATGATTATTATGGTTATTATGGCTAGTATAAAGGTTATTATGATTATTTCAAAGCTTATTATGTTTATTATTATGATTACTCTGATTATTATATGTCTAGGTATAATTATGATGAATATTAGGGTCATCATTGAGATCATTATGGTTATTAAGGTGATTACGGTTATTACGTTAATAATAACTATTATTAAGATTATTTCCATGACTATTCTGTTTATTATGATGATTACTATGATCATTATGGTTGTTAGTAGGATTATTATGATCACCATTCTGATTATTGTGGCTATTGTGATTTTTATGACTATTATGACTATTATAATGATTATTACGATTATTTCCTAGTTCATTATTGTTATTATTACGACCATTATGATTATTATGGCTATTATGACTATTATGGTTGTTATGGCTAGTATAATGTGTATTATGATTATTTCCGAACCCATTATGGTTATTATTATGATTATTATGATTATTACGGATCTTGGTATAATTATCATGGATATTATGATCATCATTAAAATTATTATGGTTACTATGATTATTGTTATTATTGCTATACTTATTAACATTACAATTACGATTATTATCATTATTGTAGTTATTATGATGATCACTATGATTATTATGGTTGTTAGTATGATTATTAGGATCAACATTCAGATTATTATGGCTGTTATGACTATTATGGTTGTTATGGCTAGTATAATGTATATTATGATTATTTCCGAACCCATTAGGGTTATTATTACGATTATTATGATTATTACGGATCTTGGTATAATTATCATGGATATTATGATCATCATTAAGATTATTACGGTTACTATGATTATTGTGATTATTGCTAAGCTTATTAACATTACAATTACGATTATTATGATAATTGTAGTTATTATGATGATCACTATGATTATTATGGCTGTTAGTATGATTATTATGATCAACATTCAGATTATTATGGCTATTATGATTTTTATGGTTATTATTGCTATTATACTGATAAATATGATTATTTCCAAGTTTATTACGGTTATTATTATGACTAATATGATTATTATAGTTATTATGATTATTATGGTTACTATGGCTAGTATAACGGTTATTATGATTATTTCAAAGCTTATTATGTTTATTATTATGGTTACTATGATTATTATGGATCTTGGTATAATTATGATGAATATTATGGTCATCATTAAGATCATTATGGTTATTACGTTAATAATAATGATTATTAAGATTATTTCCATGACTATTCTGTTTATCATGATGATTACTATGATCATTATGGTTGTTAGTATGATTATTATGATCACCATTCTGATTATTATGGCTATTGTGATTTTTATGGCTATTATGACTATTATAATGATTATTACGATTATTTCCAAGTTAATTATTGTTATTATTACGACTATTATGATTATTATGGCTATTATGACTATTATGGTCGTTATGGCTAGTATAATGTATATTATGATTATTTCCGAACCCAATATGGTTATTATTATGATTATTATGATTATTACGGATCTTGGTATAATTATCATGGATATTATGGTCATCATTAAGATTATTACGGTTACTATGATTATTGTGATTATTGCTATGCTTATTAACATTACAATTACGATTATTATGATTATTGTAGTTATTATGATGATCACTATGATTATTATGGTTGTTAGTATGATTATTAGGATCAACATTCAGATTATTATGGCTATTATGATTTTTATGGTTATTATTGCTATTATAATGATAAATATGATTATTTCCAAGTTTATTATGGTTATTATTATGACTAGTACGATTATTATAGTTATTATGGTTATTATGATTATTATGGCTAGTATAATGCTTATTATGATTATATCCAAGCTTATTATGGTTATTATTATAATTATTATGATGAGTATGGTTATTATGATTATTATTGCTACTATGGCTAGTATAACGGTTATTATGATTATTTCAAAGCTTATTATGTTTATTATTATGGTTACTATGATTATTATGGATCTTGGTATAATTATGATGAATATAATGATCATCATTAAGATCATTATGGTTATTGCGATTATTATGACTATTATGATTACTCTAGTTATTATGATTATTATGGTTATTATGGCTAGTATAAAGGTTATTATGATTATTTCAAAGCTTATTATGCTTATTATTATGATTACTCTGATTATTATATGTCTAGGTATAATTATGATGAATATTATGGTCATCATTAAGATCATTATGGCTATTACGTTAATAATAATGATTATTAAGATTATTTCCATGACTATTCTGTTTATTATGATGATTACTATGATCATTATGGTTGTTAGTATGATTATTATGATCACCATTCAGATTATTATGGCTATTGTGATTTTTATGGCTATTATGGCTATTGTAATGATTATTACGATTATTTCCAAGTTCATTATGGTTATTATTACGACTATTATGATTATTATGGCTATTATGACTATTATGGTTGTTATGGCTAGTATAAAGTATATTATGATTATTTCCGAACACATTAGGGTTATTATTATGATTATTATGATTATTACGGATCTTGGTATAATTATCATGGATATTATGATCATGATTCAAATTATTATGGTTACTATGATTATTGTTATTATTGCTATACTTATTAACATTACAATTACGATTATTATGATTATTGTAGTTATTAAGATGATCACTATGATTATTATGGTTGTTAGTATGATTATTAGGATCAACATTCAGATTATTATGGCTATTATGATTTTTATGGTTATTATTGCTATTATACTGATAAATATGATTATTTCCAAGTTTATTACGGTTATTATTATGACTATTATGATTATTATAGTTATTATGATTATTATGGTTACTATGGCTAGTATAACGGTTATTATGATTATTTCAAAGCTTATTATGGTTATTAATACAATTATTATGATTATTATGGTTATTATGATTATTATGGATACTATGGCTAGTATAACGGTTATTATGATTATTTCAAAGCTTATTATGTTTATTATTATGGTTACTATGATTATTATGGATCTTGGTATAATTATGATGAATATAATGATCATCATTAAGATCATTATGGTTATTGCGATTATTATGACTATTATGATTACTCTAGTTATTATGATTATTATGGTTATTATGGCTAGTATAAAGGTTATTATGATTATTTCAAAGCTTATTATGCTTATTATTATGATTACTCTGATTATTATATGTCTAGGTATAATTATGATGAATATTATGGTCATCATTAAGATCATTATGGCTATTACGTTAATAATAATGATTATTAAGATTATTTCCATGACTATTCTGTTTATTATGATGATTACTATGATCATTACGGTTGTTAGTATGATTATTATGATCACCATTCTGATTATTATGGCTATTGTGATTTTTATGGCTATTATGACTATTATAATGATTATTACGATTATTTCCAAGTTCATTATTGTTATTATTACGACTATTATTATTATTATGGCTATTACGGCTATTATAGTTGTTAGGGGTAGTAAAATGTATATTATGATTATTTCCGTACCTATTATGGTTATTATTATGATTATTATGATTATTACGGATCTTGGTATAATTATCATGGATATAATGATCATCATTAAGATTATTATGGGTTCCATGATTACTGTGATTATTGCTATGCTTATTAACATTACAATTACGATTATTATGATTATTGTAGTTATAATGATGATCACTATGATTATTATGGTTGTTAGTATGATTATTAGGATCAACATTCAGATTATTATGTCTATTATGATTTTTATGTTTATTATTGCTATTATAATGATAAATATGATTATTTCCAAGTTCATTACGGTTATTATTATCACTATTATGATTATTATAGGTATTATGATTATTATGGTTACTATGGCTTGTATAACGGTTATTATGATTATTTCAAAGCTTATTATGTTTATTATTATGGTTACTATGCTTATTATGGAACTTGGTACAATTATGATGTATATCATGATCATCATTAAGATCATTATGGTTATTGCGATTATTATGACTATTATGATTACTCTAGTTATTGTGATTATTATGGTTATTATGGCTAGTATAAAGGTTATTATGATTATTTCAAAGCTTATTATGCTTATTATTATGATTACTCTGATTATTATATGTCTAGGTATAATTATGATGAATATTATGGTCATCATTAAGATCATTATGGTTATTACGTTAATAATAATGATTATTAAGATTATTTCCATGACTATTCTGTTTATTATGATGATTACTATGATCATTACGGTTGTTAGTATGATTATTATGATCACCATTCTGATTATTATGGCTATTGTGATTTTTATGGCTATTATGACTATTATAATGATTATTACGATTATTTCCAAGTTCATTATTGTTATTATTACGACTATTATTATTATTATGGCTATTATGGCTATTATAGTTGTTATGGCAAGTATAAAGTATATTATGATTATTTCCGAACACATTAGGGTTATTATTATGATTATTATGATTATTACGGATCTTGGTATAATTATCATGGATATTATGATCATCATTAAAATTATTATGGTTACTATGATTATTGTTACTATTGCTATACTTATTAACATTACAATTACGATTATTATGATTATTGTAGTTATTATGATGATCCCTATGATTATTATGGTTGTTAGTATGATTATTATGATCAACATTCAGATTATTATGGCTATTATGATTTTTATGGTTATTATAGCTATTATACTGATAAATATGTTTATTTCCAAGTTTATTACGTTTATTATTATGACTATTATGATTATTATAGTTATTATGATTATTATGGTTACTATGGCTAGTATAACGGTTATTATGATTATTTCAAAGCTTATTATGTTTATTATTATGGTTACTATGATTATTATGGATCTTGGTATAACTATGATGAATATTATGGTCATCATTAAGATCATTATGGTTATTACGATGATTATGGTTATTACGATAACCATAATGATTATTAAGACTATTTCCATGACTATTCTGTTTATTATGACGATTACTATGATCAGAATGATTGTTAGTACGATTATTATGACCACCATTCAGATTATTACGGCTATTGTGATTTTTATTGCTATTATGGCTATTACAATGATTATTACGATTATTTCCAAGCTCATTATTGTTATTATTACGACTATTGTGATTATTATGGCTATTATGACTATTATGGTTGTTATGGCTAGTAGAATGTATATTATGATTATTTCCGAACCCATTATGGTAATTATTATGATTATTATGATTATTACGGATCTTGGTATAATTATCATGGATATAATGATCATCATTAAGATTATTATGGGTTCTATGATTATTGTGATTATTGCTATGCTTATTAACATTACAATTACGATTATTATGATAATTGTAGTTATTATGATGATCACTATGATTATTATGGGTGTTAGTATGATTATTATGATCAACATTCAGATTATTATGGCTATTATGATTTTTATGGTTATTATTGCTATTATAACGATAAATATGGTTATTTCCAAGTTTATTATGGTTATTATTATGACTACCATGATTATTATAGTTATTATGGTTATTATGATTATTATGGCTAGTATAATGCTTATTATGATTATATCCAAGCTTATTATGGTTATTATTATAATTATTATGATGAGTATGGTTATTATGATTATTATTGCTACTATGGCTAGTATAACTGTTATTATGATTATTTCAAAGCTTATTATGTTTATTATTATGGTTACTATGATTATTATGGATCTTGGTATAATTATGATGAATATAATGACCATCATTAAGATCATTATGGTTATTGCGATTATTATGACTATTATGATTACTCTAGTTATTATGATTATTATGGTTATTATGGCTAGTATAAAGGTTATTATGATTATTTCAAAGCTTATTATGTTTATTATTATGATTACTCTGATTATTATATGTCTAGGTATAATTATGATGAATATTAGGGTCATCATTGAGATCATTATGGTTATTAAGGTGATTACGGTTATTACGTTAATAATAACTATTATTAAGATTATTTCCATGACTATTCTGTTTATTATGATGATTACTATGATCATTATGGTTGTTAGTAGGATTATTATGATCACCATTCTGATTATTGTGGCTATTGTGATTTTTATGACTATTATGACTATTATAATGATTATTACGATTATTTCCTAGTTCATTATTGTTATTATTACGACCATTATGATTATTATGGCTATTATGACTATTATGGTTGTTATGGCTAGTATAATGTGTATTATGATTATTTCCGAACCCATTATGGTTATTATTATGATTATTATGATTATTACGGATCTTGGTATAATTATCATGGATATTATGATCATCATTAAAATTATTATGGTTACTATGATTATTGTTATTATTGCTATACTTATTAACATTACAATTACGATTATTATGATTATTGTAGTTATTATGATGATCACTATGATTATTATGGTTGTTAGTATGATTATTAGGATCAACATTCAGATTATTATGGCTATTATGATTTTTATGGTTATTATTGCTATTATACTGATAAATATGATTATTTCCAAGTTTATTACGGTTATTATTATGACTAATATGATTATTATAGTTATTATGATTATTATGATTACTATGGCTAGTATAACGGTTATTATGATTATTTCAAAGCTTATTATGTTTATAATTATGGTTACTATGATTATTATGGTTGTTAGTATGATTATTATGATCACCATTCTGATTATTATGGCTATTATGATTTTTATGGATATTATGACTATTATAATGATTATTACGATTATTTCCAAGTTCATTATTGTTATTAATACGACTATTATGATTATTATGTCTATTATGACTATTATGGTTGTTATGGCTAGTATAATGTATATTATGATTATTTCCGAACCCATTAGGGTTATTATTACGATTATTATGATTATTACGGATCTTGGTATAATTATCATGGATATTATGATCATCATTAAGATTATTACGGTTACTATGATTATTGTGATTATTGCTAAGCTTATTAACATTACAATTACGATTATTATGATTATTATAGTTATTATGATGATCACTATGATTATTATGGCTGTTAGTATGATGATTATGATCAACATTCAGATTATTATGGCTATTATGATTTTTATGGTTATTATTGCTATTATAATGATAAATATGACTATTTCCAAGTTTATTATGGTTATTATTATGACTATTATGATTATTATGGCTATTATGACTATTATGGTTGATATGGCTAGTATAATGTATATTATGGTTATTTCCGAAACTATTATGGTTATTATTATGATTAATATGATTATTACGGATCTTGGTATAATTATCATGGATATTATGATCATCATTAAGATTATTATGGTTACTATGATTATTGTGATTATTGCTATGCTTATTAACATTACAATTACGATTATTATGATTATTGTGGTTATTATGATGATCACTATGATTATTATGGATGTTAGTATGATTATTATGATCAACATTCAGATTATTATGGCTATTATGATTTTTATGGTTATTATTGCTATTTTAATGATAAATATGATTATTTCCAAGTTTATTACGGTTATTATTATGACTATTCTGATTATTATAGTTATTATGATTATTCTGATTATTATGGCTAGTATAATGCTTATTATGGTTATTTCCAGACTTATTATGGTTATTATTATAATTATTATGATTACTATGGTTATTATGGTTATTATGGTTACTATGGCTGGTATAACGGTTATTATGATTATTTCAAAGCTTATTATGTTTATTATTATGGTTACTATGATTATTATGGATCTTGGTATAATTATGATGAATATCATGATCATCATTAAGATCATTATGGTTATTGCGATTATTATGACTATTATGATTATTCTAGTTATTGTGATTATTATGGCTATTATGGCTAGTATAAAGGTTATTATGATTATTTCAAAGCTTATTATGTTTATTATTATGATTACTCTGATTATTATATGTCTAGGTATAATTATGATGAATATTATGGTCATCATTAAGATCATTATGGTTATTACGATGATTATGGTTATTACGTTCATAATAATGGTTATTAAGGTTATTTCCATGACTATTCTGTTTATTATGATGATTACTATGATCATTATGGTTGTTAGTATGATTATTATGATCACCATTCAGATTATTATGGCTATTGTGATTTTTATGGCTATTATGGCTATTGTAATGATTATTACGATTATTTCCAAGTTCATTATGGTTATTATTACGACTATTATGATTATTATGGCTATTATGACTATTATGGTTGTTATGGCTAGTATAAAGTATATTATGATTATTTCCGAACACATTAGGGTTATTATTATGATTATTATGATTATTACGGATCTTGGTATAATTATCATGGATATTATGATCATGATTCAAATTATTATGGTTACTATGATTATTGTTATTATTGCTATACTTATTAACATTACAATTACGATTATTATGATTATTGTAGTTATTAAGATGATCACTATGATTATTATGGTTGTTAGTATGATTATTAGGATCAACATTCAGATTATTATGGCTATTATGATTTTTATGGTTATTATTGCTATTATACTGATAAATATGATTATTTCCAAGTTTATTACGGTTATTATTATGACTATTATGATTATTATAGTTATTATGATTATTATGGTTACTATGGCTAGTATAACGGTTATTATGATTATTTCAAAGCTTATTATGGTTATTAATACAATTATTATGATTATTATGGTTATTATGATTATTATGGATACTATGGCTAGTATAACGGTTATTATGATTATTTCAAAGCTTATTATGTTTATTATTATGGTTACTATGATTATTATGGATCTTGGTATAATTATGATGAATATAATGATCATCATTAAGATCATTATGGTTATTGCGATTATTATGACTATTATGATTACTCTAGTTATTATGATTATTATGGTTATTATGGCTAGTATAAAGGTTATTATGATTATTTCAAAGCTTATTATGCTTATTATTATGATTACTCTGATTATTATATGTCTAGGTATAATTATGATGAATATTATGGTCATCATTAAGATCATTATGGCTATTACGTTAATAATAATGATTATTAAGATTATTTCCATGACTATTCTGTTTATTATGATGATTACTATGATCATTACGGTTGTTAGTATGATTATTATGATCACCATTCTGATTATTATGGCTATTGTGATTTTTATGGCTATTATGACTATTATAATGATTATTACGATTATTTCCAAGTTCATTATTGTTATTATTACGACTATTATTATTATTATGGCTATTACGGCTATTATAGTTGTTAGGGGTAGTAAAATGTATATTATGATTATTTCCGTACCTATTATGGTTATTATTATGATTATTATGATTATTACGGATCTTGGTATAATTATCATGGATATAATGATCATCATTAAGATTATTATGGGTTCTATGATTACTGTGATTATTGCTATGCTTATTAACATTACAATTACGATTATTATGATTATTGTAGTTATAATGATGATCACTATGATTATTATGGTTGTTAGTATGATTATTAGGATCAACATTCAGATTATTATGTCTATTATGATTTTTATGTTTATTATTGCTATTATAATGATAAATATGATTATTTCCAAGTTCATTACGGTTATTATTATCACTATTATGATTATTATAGGTATTATGATTATTATGGTTACTATGGCTTGTATAACGGTTATTATGATTATTTCAAAGCTTATTATGTTTATTATTATGGTTACTATGATTATTATGGATCCTGGTATAATTATAATGAATATAATGATCATCATTAAGATCATTATGGTTATTGCGATTATTATGACTATTATGATTACTCTAGTTATTATGATTATTATGGTTATTATGGCTAGTATAAAGGTTATTATGATTATTTCAAAGCTTATTATGTTTATTATTATGATTGCTCTGATTATTATATGTCTAGGTATAATTATGATGAATATTATGATCATCATTAAGATCATTATGGTTATTACGATGATTATGGTTATTACGTTAATAATAATGGTTATTAAGGTTATTTCCATGACTATTCTGTTTATTATGATGATTACTATGATCATTATGGTTGTTAGTATGATTATTATGATCACCATTCTGATTATTATGGCTATTGTGATTTTTATGGCTATTATGGGTATTGTAATGATTATTACGATTATTTCCAAGTTCATTATGGTTATTATTACGACTATTATGATTATTATGGCTATTATGACTATTATGGTTGTTATGGCTAGTATAAAGTATATTATGATTATTTCCGAACACATTAGGGTTATTATTATGATTATTATGATCATTACGGATCTTGGTATAATTATCATGGATATTATGATCATCATTAAAATTATTATGGTTACTATGATTATTGTTATTATTGCTATACTTATTAAGATTACAATTACGATTATTATGATTATTGTAGTTATTATGATGATCACTATGATTATTATGGTTGTTAGTATGATTATTAGGATCAACATTCAGATTATTATGGCTATTATGATTTTTATGGTTATTATTGCTATTATAATGATAAATATGATTATTTCCAAGTTTATTATGGTTATTATTATGACTAGTACGATTATTATAGTTATTATGATTATTATGGCTAGTATAATGCTTATTATGATTATTTTCAAGCTTATTATGGTTATTACTATAATTATTATGATTATTATGGTTACTATGGCTGGTATAACGGTTATTATGATTATTTCAAAGCTTATTATGTTTATAATTATGGTTACAATGATTATTATGGTTGTTAGTATGATTATTATGATCACCATTCTGATTATTATCGCTATTATGATTTTTATGGATATTATGACTATTATAATGATTATTACGATTATTTCCAAGTTCATTATTGTTATTAATACGACTATTATGATTATTATGTCTATTATGACTATTATGGTTGTTATGGCTAGTATAATGTATATTATGATTATTTCCGAACCCATTAGGGTTATTATTACGATTATTATGATTATTACGGATCTTGGTATAATTATCATGGATATTATGATCATCATTAAGATTATTACGGTTACTATGATTATTGTGATTATTGCTAAGCTTATTAACATTACAATTACGATTATTATGATAATTGTAGTTATTATGATGATCACTATGATTATTATGGTTGTTAGTATGATTATTAGGATCAACATTCAGATTATTATGGCTATTATGATTTTTATGGTTATTATTGCTATTATACTGATAAATATGATTATTTCCAAGTTTATTACGGTTATTATTATGACTAATATGATTATTATAGTTATTATGATTATTATGGTTACTATGGCTAGTATAACGGTTATTATGATTATTTCAAAGCTTATTATGTTTATTATTATGGTTACTATGATTATTATGGATCTTGGTATAATTATGATGAATATTATGGTCATCATTAAGATCATTATGGTTATTACGTTAATAATAATGATTATTAAGATTATTTCCATGACTATTCTGTTTATCATGATGATTACTATGATCATTATGGCTGTTAGTATGATGATTATGATCAACATTCAGATTATTATGGCTATTATGATTTTTATGGTTATTATTGCTATTATAATGATAAATATGACTATTTCCAAGTTTATTATGGTTATTATTATGACTATTATGATTATTATGGCTATTATGACTATTATGGTTGATATGGCTAGTATAATGTATATTATGGTTATTTCCGAAACTATTATGGTTATTATTATGATTAATATGATTATTACGGATCTTGGTATAATTATCATGGATATTATGATCATCATTAAGATTATTATGGTTACTATGATTATTGTGATTATTGCTATGCTTATTAACATTACAATTACGATTATTATGATTATTGTGGTTATTATGATGATCACTATGATTATTATGGATGTTAGTATGATTATTATGATCAACATTCAGATTATTATGGCTATTATGATTTTTATGGTTATTATTGCTATTTTAATGATAAATATGATTATTTCCAAGTTTATTACGGTTATTATTATGACTATTGTGATTATTATAGTTATTATGATTATTATGATTATTATGGCTAGTATAATGCTTATTATGGTTATTTCCAGACTTATTTTGGTTATTATTATAATTATTATGATTACTATGGTTATTATGGTTATTATGGTTACTATGGCTGGTATAACGGTTATTATGATTATTTCAAAGCTTATTATGTTTATTATTATGGTTACTATGATTATTATGGATCTTGGTATAATTATGATGAATATCATGATCATCATTGAGATCATTATGGTTATTGCGATTATTATGACTATTATGATTATTCTAGTTATTGTGATTATTATGGCTATTATGGCTAGTATAAAGGTTATTATGATTATTTCAAAGCTTATTATGTTTATTATTATGATTACTCTGATTATTATATGTCTAGGTATAATTATGATGAATATTATGGTCATCATTAAGATCATTATGGTTATTACGATGATTATGGTTATTACGTTCATAATAATGGTTATTAAGGTTATTTCCATGACTATTCTGTTTATTATGATGATTACTATGATCATTATGGTTG
The DNA here is from genome assembly GCF_051401765.1 of Calliopsis andreniformis. Taxonomy (NCBI): domain Eukaryota; kingdom Metazoa; phylum Arthropoda; class Insecta; order Hymenoptera; family Andrenidae; genus Calliopsis; species Calliopsis andreniformis. The sequence goes on along the minus strand of NW_027480609.1, from coordinate 305,596 downwards.
TTAGTATGATTATTATGATCACCATTCAGATTATTATGGCTATTGTGATTTTTATGGCTATTATGGCTATTGTAATGATTATTACGATTATTTCCAAGTTCATTATGGTTATTATTACGACTATTATGATTATTATGGCTATTATGACTATTATGGTTGTTATGGCTAGTATAAAGTATATTATGATTATTTCCGAACACATTAGGGTTATTATTATGATTATTATGATTATTACGGATCTTGGTATAATTATCATGGATATTATGATCATGATTCAAATTATTATGGTTACTATGATTATTGTTATTATTGCTATACTTATTAACATTACAATTACGATTATTATGATTATTGTAGTTATTAAGATGATCACTATGATTATTATGGTTGTTAGTATGATTATTAGGATCAACATTCAGATTATTATGGCTATTATGATTTTTATGGTTATTATTGCTATTATACTGATAAATATGATTATTTCCAAGTTTATTACGGTTATTATTATGACTATTATGATTATTATAGTTATTATGATTATTATGGTTACTATGGCTAGTATAACGGTTATTATGATTATTTCAAAGCTTATTATGGTTATTAATACAATTATTATGATTATTATGGTTATTATGATTATTATGGATACTATGGCTAGTATAACGGTTATTATGATTATTTCAAAGCTTATTATGTTTATTATTATGGTTACTATGATTATTATGGATCTTGGTATAATTATGATGAATATAATGATCATCATTAAGATCATTATGGTTATTGCGATTATTATGACTATTATGATTACTCTAGTTATTATGATTATTATGGTTATTATGGCTAGTATAAAGGTTATTATGATTATTTCAAAGCTTATTATGCTTATTATTATGATTACTCTGATTATTATATGTCTAGGTATAATTATGATGAATATTATGGTCATCATTAAGATCATTATGGCTATTACGTTAATAATAATGATTATTAAGATTATTTCCATGACTATTCTGTTTATTATGATGATTACTATGATCATTACGGTTGTTAGTATGATTATTATGATCACCATTCTGATTATTATGGCTATTGTGATTTTTATGGCTATTATGACTATTATAATGATTATTACGATTATTTCCAAGTTCATTATTGTTATTATTACGACTATTATTATTATTATGGCTATTACGGCTATTATAGTTGTTAGGGGTAGTAAAATGTATATTATGATTATTTCCGTACCTATTATGGTTATTATTATGATTATTATGATTATTACGGATCTTGGTATAATTATCATGGATATAATGATCATCATTAAGATTATTATGGGTTCCATGATTACTGTGATTATTGCTATGCTTATTAACATTACAATTACGATTATTATGATTATTGTAGTTATAATGATGATCACTATGATTATTATGGTTGTTAGTATGATTATTAGGATCAACATTCAGATTATTATGTCTATTATGATTTTTATGTTTATTATTGCTATTATAATGATAAATATGATTATTTCCAAGTTCATTACGGTTATTATTATCACTATTATGATTATTATAGGTATTATGATTATTATGGTTACTATGGCTTGTATAACGGTTATTATGATTATTTCAAAGCTTATTATGTTTATTATTATGGTTACTATGATTATTATGGATCCTGGTATAATTATAATGAATATAATGATCATCATTAAGATCATTATGGTTATTGCGATTATTATGACTATTATGATTACTCTAGTTATTATGATTATTATGGTTATTATGGCTAGTATAAAGGTTATTATGATTATTTCAAAGCTTATTATGTTTATTATTATGATTGCTCTGATTATTATATGTCTAGGTATAATTATGATGAATATTATGATCATCATTAAGATCATTATGGTTATTACGATGATTATGGTTATTACGTTAATAATAATGGTTATTAAGGTTATTTCCATGACTATTCTGTTTATTATGATGATTACTATGATCATTATGGTTGTTAGTATGATTATTATGATCACCATTCTGATTATTATGGCTATTGTGATTTTTATGGCTATTATGGGTATTGTAATGATTATTACGATTATTTCCAAGTTCATTATGGTTATTATTACGACTATTATGATTATTATGGCTATTATGACTATTATGGTTGTTATGGCTAGTATAAAGTATATTATGATTATTTCCGAACACATTAGGGTTATTATTATGATTATTATGATCATTACGGATCTTGGTATAATTATCATGGATATTATGATCATCATTAAAATTATTATGGTTACTATGATTATTGTTATTATTGCTATACTTATTAAGATTACAATTACGATTATTATGATTATTGTAGTTATTATGATGATCACTATGATTATTATGGTTGTTAGTATGATTATTAGGATCAACATTCAGATTATTACGGCTATTATGATTTTTATGGTTATTATTGCTATTATAACGATAAATATGATTATTTCCAAGTTTATTATGGTTATTATTATGACTACCATGATTATTATAGTTATTATGGTTATTGTGATTATTATGGCTAGTATAATGCTTATTATGATTATATCCAAGCTTATTATGGTTATTATTATAATTATTATGATGAGTATGGTTATTATGATTATTATTGCTACTATGGCTAGTATAACGGTTATTATGATTATTTCAAAGCTTATTATGTTTATTATTATGGTTACTATGATTATTATGGATCTTGGTATAATTATGATGAATATAATGACCATCATTAAGATCATTATGGTTATTGCGATTATTATGACTATTATGATTACTCTAGTTATTATGATTATTATGGTTATTATGGCTAGTATAAAGGTTATTATGATTATTTCAAAGCTTATTATGTTTATTATTATGATTACTCTGATTATTATATGTCTAGGTATAATTATGATGAATATTAGGGTCATCATTGAGATCATTATGGTTATTAAGGTGATTACGGTTATTACGTTAATAATAACTATTATTAAGATTATTTCCATGACTATTCTGTTTATTATGATGATTACTATGATCATTATGGTTGTTAGTAGGATTATTATGATCACCATTCTGATTATTGTGGCTATTGTGATTTTTATGACTATTATGACTATTATAATGATTATTACGATTATTTCCTAGTTCATTATTGTTATTATTACGACCATTATGATTATTATGGCTATTATGACTATTATGGTTGTTATGGCTAGTATAATGTGTATTATGATTATTTCCGAACCCATTATGGTTATTATTATGATTATTATGATTATTACGGATCTTGGTATAATTATCATGGATATTATGATCATCATTAAAATTATTATGGTTACTATGATTATTGTTATTATTGCTATACTTATTAACATTACAATTACGATTATTATGATTATTGTAGTTATTATGATGATCACTATGATTATTATGGTTGTTAGTATGATTATTAGGATCAACATTCAGATTATTATGGCTATTATGATTTTTATGGTTATTATTGCTATTATACTGATAAATATGATTATTTCCAAGTTTATTACGGTTATTATTATGACTAATATGATTATTATGGTTACTATGGCTAGTATAACGGTTATTATGATTATTTCAAAGCTTATTATGTTTATAATTATGGTTACTATGATTATTATGGTTGTTAGTATGATTATTATGATCACCATTCTGATTATTATGGCTATTATGATTTTTATGGATATTATGACTATTGTAATGATTATTACGATTATTTCCAAGTTCATTATTGTTATTAATACGACTATTATGATTATTATGTCTATTATGACTATTATGGTTGTTATGGCTAGTATAATGTATATTATGATTATTTCCGAACCCATTAGGGTTATTATTACGATTATTATGATTATTACGGATCTTGGTATAATTATCATGGATATTATGATCATCATTAAGATTATTACGGTTACTATGATTATTGTGATTATTGCTAAGCTTATTAACATTACAATTACGATTATTATGATTATTATAGTTATTATGATGATCACTATGATTATTATGGCTGTTAGTATGATGATTATGATCAACATTCAGATTATTATGGCTATTATGATTTTTATGGTTATTATTGCTATTATAATGATAAATATGACTATTTCCAAGTTTATTATGGTTATTATTATGACTATTATGATTATTATGGCTATTATGACTATTATGGTTGATATGGCTAGTATAATGTATATTATGGTTATTTCCGAAACTATTATGGTTATTATTATGATTAATATGATTATTACGGATCTTGGTATAATTATCATGGATATTATGATCATCATTAAGATTATTATGGTTACTATGATTATTGTGATTATTGCTATGCTTATTAACATTACAATTACGATTATTATGATTATTGTGGTTATTATGATGATCACTATGATTATTATGGATGTTAGTATGATTATTATGATCAACATTCAGATTATTATGGCTATTATGATTTTTATGGTTATTATTGCTATTTTAATGATAAATATGATTATTTCCAAGTTTATTACGGTTATTATTATGACTATTGTGATTATTATAGTTATTATGATTATTATGATTATTATGGCTAGTATAATGCTTATTATGGTTATTTCCAGACTTATTTTGGTTATTATTATAATTATTATGATTACTATGGTTATTATGGTTATTATGGTTACTATGGCTGGTATAACGGTTATTATGATTATTTCAAAGCTTATTATGTTTATTATTATGGTTACTATGATTATTATGGATCTTGGTATAATTATGATGAATATCATGATCATCATTGAGATCATTATGGTTATTGCGATTATTATGACTATTATGATTATTCTAGTTATTGTGATTATTATGGCTATTATGGCTAGTATAAAGGTTATTATGATTATTTCAAAGCTTATTATGTTTATTATTATGATTACTCTGATTATTATATGTCTAGGTATAATTATGATGAATATTATGGTCATCATTAAGATCATTATGGTTATTACGATGATTATGGTTATTACGTTCATAATAATGGTTATTAAGGTTATTTCCATGACTATTCTGTTTATTATGATGATTACTATGATCATTATGGTTGTTAGTATGATTATTATGATCACCATTCAGATTATTATGGCTATTGTGATTTTTATGGCTATTATGGCTATTGTAATGATTATTACGATTATTTCCAAGTTCATTATGGTTATTATTACGACTATTATGATTATTATGGCTATTATGACTATTATGGTTGTTATGGCTAGTATAAAGTATATTATGATTATTTCCGAACACATTAGGGTTATTATTATGATTATTATGATTATTACGGATCTTGGTATAATTATCATGGATATTATGATCATGATTCAAATTATTATGGTTACTATGATTATTGTTATTATTGCTATACTTATTAACATTACAATTACGATTATTATGATTATTGTAGTTATTAAGATGATCACTATGATTATTATGGTTGTTAGTATGATTATTAGGATCAACATTCAGATTATTATGGCTATTATGATTTTTATGGTTAT